>NC_057946.1:32428610-32481110 GCF_018555375.3 Anguilla rostrata | reverse complement strand
AGCTGGAACCCCGGTGTGTGTGTCATAACTGGGGGGTAGGGAAGGGTGCTTGGGCACTTGGCTTCCTAGTGGCCCTTTGACTCATATCTGCTGCGATTTTGGAAAAATAGGAATTTTATACCCCCCCCCTCGAAGAATCCAAGCTGGTGTCAGTGACTGTAACTGTACATGATGGGGTATTGCATGTCACGGCTATTTTTGTGTGTCTGTGCGTAAGCAGGATGGGGGGGCGGTGTGGGGGTGTGGAGGGGGGGCTCCTCTCCTCCAGCTGGGCAGCGCTGCGCTCCTGGGGGGGGGGGGGGCGGCAGCCCCGCGTATGTGGGCCAGCGGCGGGCCCGGACGCCGAGCGGTGATAGATTGGACCTTTAAGATCGCATTAAAGCTGGCGGAGCACCACCCGCGGGGAGCCGCGCAGAAAGATCCGGAATCTGGGTTTGGAGGGGGAGGGGGAGGCTGCAGCGTGTGCGGTAGTGCAGGGCTTGGGTTTGGGTGTGGAACTCTCTCTCTCTGTCTCTGTCTCTCTCTCTGTCTGCCTCTCTCTCTTTCTCCCTCTCTGTCTCTTTTTCTCTGTCACTATCTCTCTCTCTCCCTCTCTGTCTCTCTCTGTCACTGTCTTTCTGCCTCTCTCCCTCTCTGTCTCTCTCTGTCACTGTCTTTCTGTCTCTCTCCTTCTCTGTCTCTCTCTCTCTCTTTCTCCCTCTCCCTCTCCCTCTCTGTCTCTCTTTCTTTGTCTCTCACTCGCTCGCTCGCCGCCCCGGACAGGTATGTTGTGGCACTTCCCGCTCCCCCCCCTCCTTCCTGATTGAGTTTCATCGCGTTTCCCTCGGTAACGAGCCCAGCCCTGCTGCAGTAGCCCTGGTAGTGAGTGACAGGTAGGCCTCAGGAAGCCCCGCCCTGCCGAGGCGGACGGGTCCTGTTTGGGGTAAACACTGAGCGAGTGCGTGCCCCCACAGGCCTGCTGCTCTGTGCCGCCATTTTGGGTTTGTTTCCTCCCGTTTGTGTCAGGGTCACCGTTTGACCCCCTGCGTAAACCAATCACAAACGAGCTAACCGGTCTGAGGAGCAAGAGGAGGCGGAGCTTGGAAACGAGGGCCGCAGCACCTGCTTGGCGAACGAACGAACGAACGCGTCTCGGCCTTCACAGGCGCGCGGGGCGAAGCTGCAAACACGCTTTTTGTTTCCTTCAGTTCCTTAAATTATGCAGATCAGGGGCGGCAGCCTGGCACCGGCACAGGGAGAGGAACAGTCAAAGTCACTGCGCAATCGAACGAACCTCTCTGCTCCTTTCACTGTTGGGCTGCAGCGGATGGAATCGTAAACAGGGACGGTGTCTGTGCGTGGACGGCTGTGATTGGAGCGCGGCGTGTATGAGTGGGGCTCTAATTGGAGGGCGGTATGCGCGTGAGCGGTGCTCTGATTGGAGAATAGTGGGAATCAGCCTGTGACTGGAGGATAACTGGGGACAGGATGAACTCCATCCAACAGCAGAGGGGGCTCACCGTGGGAAGAGAAGCAACTTGCTATTGTTTTTTTGTTTTTGTGGGGGGAGGGGGGGGCAGTGAGGATTTGGCATGTCTAACTGAACTGAGCACCCACAAGCCTGGCAGGGGTTATCATTTTTATTTACTCTGAAAAGAGAGAGTGAGGGAGTTTTAATTCACCAGCAACCCCCCCCCGCCCCCCCAAAACCAATGGGGATTTATGGAGGCATAAGCAAGACGGATGGATTGGACGCCCCTTCAGCCCTGCACTCGGGCTAAAGGAGGAGCGCGCGGTAAATGACATATTTAGCGGCCGCAGAATGGCGCTGTGCGAGTAATTTAGCGTGGAGAAGCGCGGGGGCGCTGTGGAACGGAAGGGGGGGGGGGTGGGGGGGGGCGCGTTTGAGGAGCCCAGAAAGCCGTAATAATGATCGTAATTCTGTCCCCGCGCTGTGCGAGAAAAATGCCTCTTTTCTAGCGCAGATGCTAACGGAACCCAGCAGAAATAAATAGAAATTGGATATGCAAGGTAGCATGACAAATCGCTCGCACCAGAATGAAAGCCTCTCGGTGTGCAAATTACATGCAGGGAGGGCGGGAGGGAGGAAGAGAAGGAGGGAGGCGGGGAGGGAAGGAGGGAGGGAGGGAGCCGGGAGAGAGAGAGAGAAAAGCATCATTTTCCACCCAATAGGCGGATGTCTGAAATATTTCTCGGGCGTCGTATATTTCTGTGCGATTGAAATTTATTTTTTGCCTCGGACCAAAAAAAAAATTTTTTTAAAAAAGGAGGAGAAAGGCGTCTGTTTGTGGTGGCGCTCCGACGGCCGCCCGTCACCGCTGGTTTCTCCTGAAACCAGGAGTGCCCCTCCTCCCCTGTCTGTGGGAGCGCGCTCACTGGAAGACCAGTTTCTCAGACGGGCTGCGAGGCGCCCACGGCAAGACGCGGAGGAGAGAGACAAAGGGAAGGGCTTTTCTCAAGGCCAAATGAGTCATCTAAGTGGGGTATCGTCTCAGGAGCGACGTGCGCCTCCCTCTCCTAGCGCACATCACCGAAAACGCCGGGAACCCCCTCCAGCAGCCGCCGGTCCTGCTGCGGGGGTCGCTCCTGGGGTCGCTCCTGAGGCCTCTCCACCGTTGTTTTAGTATACCACACGGTTCCCTCTTTCTCCAGGAACGGCACTCCCTGCTTCTGCAGTTAATGACCGCGGAACCCTCCTCAGTTTTATAAGAGCTCTGCTGACGGTAAAACTGCCGTTCGGTGGCTGTTTGCCGAACAAATGAAACTTGATGCAAAGCCTTACTGTTAACTAACAGTGTTAATGACTCAGCCACCGCCCCACCTCCACCACACCAATGCTTGCATATGATTTCGAGCCTCTGCAGTTGAGGTTTTACATGTTCACAGGGCATGATGGTAAACTGATATTTTTTTTGTGTATTGGCAGTTTTGAATAAATTCTGCTTGGTGCTGTGAGTCTGCTCTTTTTCGCAGAGCGAGCGATTGAGCGAGCGGTCGCTGAGGTAACGATGTTTTAACAGACGAGGGCCTGTTTGCCATAAAGACCGGGTGGGGGGGGGCTCTCAACAGTGCCAGTGCACGTCCTGTTTTTTCTGCACCCCACCCCGTGGTTTTTATTTTTTTTAAAAAGGTTGTTTGACAGAGAGCTGCTGAGAACGCTAGCAGGAAGCTAGCGTAGCTCCATGCAGCGCTAGCAAAGCGGGGCTGCGAATTAGCCTGTCTTCAGGCCCGCTGTTCTGCCTGTTGGAATCAGCGTGTTAGGGTTAGCAGGAGGCTAGCGCAGCTCCATGCAGCGCTAGCAAAGCGGGGCTGCGAATTAGCCTGTCTTCAGGCCCGCTGTTCTGCCTGTTGGAAGCAGCGTGTTAGGGTTAGCAGGAAGCTAGCGTAGCTCCATGCAGCGCTAGCAAAGCGGGGCTGCGAATTAGCCTGTCTTCAGGCCCGCTGTTCTGCCTGTTGGAAGCAGCGTGTTAGGGTTAGCAGGAAGCTAGCGTAGCTACATGCAGCGCTAGCAAAGCGGGGCTGCGAATTAGCCTGTCTTCAGGCCCGCTGTTCTGCCTGTTGGAAGCAGCGTGTTAGGGTTAGCAGGCAGCTAGCGCAGCTCCATGCAGCGCTAGCAAAGCGGGGCTGCGAATTAGCCTGTCTTCAGGCCCGCTGTTCTGCCTGTGGGAAGCAGTGTGTTAGGGTTAGCAGGAAGCTAGCGCAGCTCCATGCAGCGCTAGCAAAGCGGGGCTGCGAATTAGCCTGTCTTCAGGCCCGCTGTTCTGCCTGTGGGAAGCAGTGTGTTGGTGTGTTTTATATTAAGGGGAAATTGGTCTGCGGTCGTCTTCTGGGGGAACCGCACCGGCGGCGCACCCCACGCTGTTAGCGCTCCGCAGGCTGATCCCAGATCAGTCTGGCCTCTGAGACTCCGCCCTGGCAAATGGCTGCTGCTGCCCGGAATCTTCACCTCTTCCTGAGTGTGGCCAGAGGTTCCAATCTCCAGTAGTGTTTGTTGGTCCTGTTTTTAAACATGCAATTTAATATCTTTGGAAGTATTATTATTATTATTTGTTATAATAAAGGATGATAATTAATCTGAAAAGTGGAACGGCACACATTGTCTAATTCCAGGGAACAGGGGGGCACTGTAATGGTCATTCAGTCCAGACAACTGGAGCCCTATGTTCTTGATTAACTTTGGTTTGAATTCCTCCATGTTAGCCATAGTGGTGGGTGAAAGTGTGGCAGAGCATGTGGAAGTGTTTTGGGTGGGGGAAGGGGCAGAGCATGTGGAAGTGTTTCAGGTGGTGGGGGGGGGGCTTTAGGGGCAGATGAGGGCAGCCTTGTGTCGTGTGGCGGTTCTCTCTGCTCTCCGTTGTGCAGTCTGCTGAACAGTCCCCTGCTTTCTGAATGAATGTTTTTTTTTTTGGTGTGCTGTTTTTGTTGCGTCCCGAGTGTGGATCCTGAGAGCATGTCCGATGCTGCTGTGTCGTTGTTGGTTTTGGGGAGGCGAGGGGGCTCCTATTGTTGGTTAGAAAGTGAGGGACACACACGTTATTTTCTTCGTGATCCCCAGAAACGATATTGTTCTGAACGGACGGTGGCCGTCTGTAGGTTCAGTTTACAAGCAGGGGGGGGGCGCGGGTCGGGGCACGCGTGGGTGGTGCGGAGTCCCTGCGGAGAACGCCGGTGAGTCAGCGCGAAATGAAAACCCCCTGGCGAGGGGGCGAGCGTTTCGACACCGCCGCCGTGTCAGAGAGAGAACCCCTGAGAAACGGCAGCGCCCGCGCGTACCCTCAGACTGACCCCTCCCGCTGCTCCGAGCGGACGCTGCTCGGTTGTCTGTGTGACGCGTGGCGCGTGGGCGGGGCCCGCGGTTGGTAACCACCGCGCTGCAGCTGGCGGAGAGGCGTGCGTACCTGCAGAGACGCTCGCACAGCTGCTCGTCGTTCAGACCGCCCGACTCCGCCCGCCAACTTCCTCCTCTGGTGGAACCCCCACCCCCCCCACCCCCACCGAATAAGGGTGTGTGAGGTCATGGCCAGGGGAAGGTCCCAAACATTGTCTCACTGCCTGCCACAGAGAGAGAGAGCGAGAGACATAGAGAGACATAGAGAGACATAGTGAGACAGTGAGAGAGAGAGAGTGAGAGAGAGAGAGAGAGTACATGTATATATGTAATATACCTGTGTGTGTATACGTATGTACACGATCACATTATTCTGTTTTTACTGGTTGTCATCCGATGTTTCATATGTTCCTTGCCATGCTTTGCCAAATACAAATACAAATTTTGTCATGGCAATAAAGCACTTTAAATTTGAATTTGAATTTGGGAGGGAACCGAGAGAGAGAGAACAGGCCTCTTTGGCCTCAGGATTTTGATGTGGACCACGGTCCTGGTTTGTGCAGCAGAAAGGGTCTGTGCGCTGGTGCTATCCCCAGGCATCCTGAGTGTTTCTCATCGTCAACGAGCAAATTTGGAAGTGAAAAGTTCACCAGAGCCCATACTGTACCACGATGACTATGCATTTATGCACCAAAAAATGTTTTTCAAACCCCATTTGCCAGCCTTTGCTGATTTTGTTTGCATCTCATTATCAGATATGCGTCTGTGTGTACCAGACCAGTTTAAATGAATGTGTCTGAGATACTTCAGATCTTAGAGCTGCCAGAAAACTTGTATGACATTTCTGCAGATCCCTGATAAGTTCCTGTAAATGCTAAGGAAACGTGTTCTGATTCCTGATTTCAAATGCGTATTTGAGCCAGACCTGGCGCTACCATGTTTCTGTGCATGACTGGTACAGTCACCTTTGACTGTGTGTGTACAGGTGTACTGTGTGTGTGCAGGTGTGTGACTGCATGTGTACAGGTGTACTGTGTGTGTACAGGTGTGTGACTGTGTGTGTGCAGGTGTACTGCATGTGTACAGGTGTACTGTGTGTGTACAGGTGTACTGTGTGTGTGCAGGTGTGTGACTGCATGTGTACAGGTGTACTGTGTGTGTACAGGTGTGTGACTGTGTGTGTGCAGGTGTACTGCATGTGTACAGGTGTACTGTGTGTGTGCAGGTGTACTGTGTGTGTACAGGTGTACTGTGTGTGTGCAGGTGTACCACGTGTGTACAGGTGTACTGTGTGTGTGCAGGTGTACTGCGTGTGTACAGGTGTGTGACTGTGTGTGTGCAGGTGTGTGACTGTGTGTGTGCAGGTGTGTGACTGTGTGTGTACAGGTGTACTGTGTGTGTGCAGGTGTACCGTGTGTGTGCAGGTGTGTGACCGTGTGTGTACAGGTGTACTGTGTGTGTGCAGGTGTACCGTGTGTGTGCAGGTGTGTGACCGTGTGTGTGCAGGTGTGTGTCTGTGTGGGTACAGGTGTACTGAGTGTGTGCAGGTGTACTGCGTGTGTACAGGTGTGTGACTGTGTGTGTGCAGGTGTACTGCGTGTGTACAGGTGTGTGACTGTGTGTGTGCAGGTGTACCGTGTGTGTACAGGTGTATTGTGTGTGTGCAGGTGTGTGACTGCATGTGTACAGGTGTACCGCGTGTGTACAGGTGTACTGTGTGTGTGCAGGTGTACCGTGTGTGTGCAGGTGTGTGACTGTGTGTGTGCAGGTGTGTGACTGTGTGTGTGCAGGTGTACCGTGTGTGTGCAGGTGTACTGTGTGTGTACAGGTATGTGACCGTGTGTGTACAGGTGTGTGACTGTGTGTGTGCAGGTGTACTGCGTGTGTGCAGGTGTGTGACTGTGTGTGTGCAGGTGTTTGGCCGGGCCCAGGGGCACCTGTTCCAGGCTCAGACTGTAGCTCTTGCGCCTGTGTGTGGCTGTGTCAGAGCCGCCGGATATCCCGGGCCTGGCACAGAGCGGCCCTTCCTCCAGATGTTTCTCGCTAACTAACTCCCAGGGTGCACCGGGGGGTCGGGGTCCGGCCGAGCGACTGGGACTTCAGCCCGGATATGGAAATCAGTGGAAAACTCATTTTTCCGTGTAATTTCCCTTTTTTTCTCCCTCTCTCTCTCATCCTTTTTTTCTGTCCATTTCTCGCTCTCTCTCTTTCTCGCAAACCCCCCCCCCCCCCCCATCCTGCCCCCAACCTCCGCTCTTATTTCTGGTTAGCGGCCACGTGTGAGTAGCAGTACCTCGGGATGAAGGCCTTCTGTGCTCACGGCCCAGGGCAGCTGGGATGGGGGGGTGGGGGGTGTTTGAGATTCGGGGAACTGTTTTGGCAGCCGGCTTTAGTTTGTGTGTAACGCTTGGTGTAGAGTCCCTCTGCCCATACGCACACCATCCACTCTCAGGCCTTAAAGGGGTAATTGCTCTCTTCCACTTCTTGCACTCTTTCCTGATGCTTTTTTTTATCAGTGTTCAGTTGAAAGAATACTGTCTTCTCCCCTTTATCTCTCCTCCCCTCCCCTCTCCTCTCCTCCACTCTCCTCTCCTCTCCTCTCCTCCCCCCTTTCAGAGATGTGTGAATGTCTGTTTTTGTCTTGCCCCCCCTCCCGCTTACTCTTTTCCTTCCTCTGAACGTCTGAAGCCATTTAAGCTCTCAAGCGCTCTCGGACTGGAAGAGATGTATTCTGAAGGTTTTTCTGTCGCCCCATCCAGGCCACTTCCCTGGCGGGTGTCCCAGGCCAGCTCGGGTCCTGTCCCCCTGCATTTGGGCCTTTTCCGGTTAGAGACTCAGATGGGCCCAGATGAACGAGCTGCTTGCTCTTTCAGTGGAAACCCATTTTTCCACTTCCTGTGGAAGCCCCGCATTGGAGACCCGGCTGGCTCTACTGTGGAGCTCTGTGGAGAGCTGAGTTCAGTTAGTCCTGACCTCTGTTCGTCTTTTGCCTTATTTTTGTGTGTGTCCCCCACCCTTAATTTTTCCACTCTGGTTTGGAGATGAATTCCTCAGGACTTCTGCTGTTGTGCCGAACTGAGGCTATCATTCTGTCCCTCTGGGGAACAATTGAGCTGCCTCCGGGTCTGGGACCCCCCCCCCCAGCTCACTGTGCTGTGTAAGTTATGTGGGGGGCACCTGTTGGAGATTGGGGATGGGGGGGGGGTCGTGGGGTAGGGGTCAGGGGTCAGGCAGAGATGTTGCCTGGGAAAAATGCACTGATGTGCCCCCTTCCTATACAAACAGACATTTGGGCAAAGCAGAGTATAACTGGGGTGTGCCAAACCAGTCCAGCCTGACATCTTTTCATGGTCTTCTCTTGCGGCAGCGGCCTGCTCTTTCTCACTCAGTTAACATCCTGTCTTTCTGTCTGTCTGTCTGTCCGTCTGTCCGTCTGTCCGTCTGTCCGTCTGTCCGTCTGTCTTTCCACTCGCATTATAAGCTTTATTGCTTTTTCCTAATGGGGCCCGAGGTGAATACTCAAAGCAGTGTTTAGACAACATGTAGGTATTGTACATGCAGGTGGTGTACATGCTGGTAGTGTATATGCTGGTGTTGTACATGCAGGTGTTGAACATGCAGGTATGCAGGTCCAGTGCGTTCTATATGCATTTCTGTGTGGTCTATACATGTTCAGAGAAGTCTACAATTATCCAGTGCAGTCTGTGTGTATTTCTGTGTGGTCTATACATGTTCAGGGCAGTCTACAATTGCCCAGTGTGGTCTATATGTGTTTCTGTATGGTCTATACATTTTCACGGCAGTCTACAATTGCCCAGTGTGGTCTATATGTGTTTCTGTATGGTCTATACATTTTCACGGCAGTCTACAATTGCCCAGTGTGGTCTATATGTGTTTCTGTATGGTCTATACATTTTCACGGCAGTCTAGAAAATTGATGATGGACATTTTGTGTGCCATGCTGTCTGCATGACTAGGTCAGCTTCAGCATGCTGTACTACCTGGGTTTTCAACAGCGATCTGTGGAAGGTACTGTAGGGGGTCCCTGGCCAGGCTTGATATGCAATGACTATGTACGTACATTTGGAAAAATATTTGAAAATATAAAGCCATTTCAAAAGACAAAACCTTTCTTTAATTTATGATGGGGGTCCCCTGGATGCCTCTGAGCCTGGGTGGGGGGTCCTGTATCAGAAGAGGCTGAAAACCCCCTCCTGTAGTGCAGGCCTTTTTCAGGCATCTCCCCTAAACAGGTGTAACTGAAAGGAAAGTGTCATGAGCGCGTCACCTTAAAACAGTCAAAACCCCGCACTAGAGTAACACACACACATTACATACACACACACATTGTACACATTACACACACTACGCACACACATCACACACACACACACACACACACACACAGCTGTGTATGCTGTTGAGGGGCTCCCGTTGGTTTCGGTTCTCAGACTGCTGTAATGTGTTTTCCGCCCTCCCTCCCAGCTGCCAGCCATGAGAACAGCTGACAAAACCTCAGCCCCAGAGGACTGTGGGAAGCAGACTTGGCGGGTTAGCAACAGAAACGCAGACCTGGCGGGTTAGCAGGAGAGACGCAGACCTGGCGGGTTAGGGGGAGAGACGCAGGCCTGGCGGGTTAGCGGGAGAGACGCAGACCTGTCGAGTTAGCGGGAGAGACACAGGCCTGGCGGGTTAGCGGGAGAGACACAGGCCTGGCGGTTAGCGGGAGAGACGCAGACCTGGCGGGTTAGGGGGAGAGACGCAGACCTGGCGGGTTAGCGGGAGAGACGCAGACCTGTCGAGTTAGCGGGAGAGACACAGGCCTGGGGGTTAGCGGGTTAGCGGGAGAGACGCAGGCCTGGCGGGTTAGCGGGAGAGACGCAGGCCTGGCGGGTTAGCGGGAGAGACACAGGCCTGGCGGGTTAGCGGGAGAGACGCAGGCCTGGCGGGTTAGCGGGAGAGACGCAGGCCTGGCGGGTTAGCGGGAGAGACGCAGGCCTGGCGGGTTAGCGGGAGAGACGCAGACCTGGCGGGTTAGCGGGAGAGGGACAGGACCAGGCTGGGGTTAGCGGGAGAGACGCAGACCTGGCGGGTTAGCGGGAGAGGCGCAGGCCTGGCGGGTTAGCGGGAGAGACGCAGGCCTGGCGGGTTAGCGGGAGAGACGCAGGCCTGGCGGGTTAGCGGGAGAGACGCAGGCCTGGCGGTTAGGCGGGAGAGACGCAGGCCTGGCGGGTTAGCGGGAGCCACATCAGCCCCAGCCCTGTGTCACACGGACGCAGCGCACAGCTTTCACGTGCACAGAGAAGCACTCCCGCACCGCCACTCAGCAAAGTGCTCTGGGAGCCTTTAAACGTCCCAGCAGCCTCTGCTTCCATGAGCCGCCTTTACCGTAAACCCCCCCCCCCCCCCCCCCAGAACTCACCCCGCCTTGTTCATATGAAACTCGCACTGACTCAGTCTGAGTAATACTGCATGGAGAAAAGTGTAGACGACTTGAAAATCCTCCAAAGTTATACATTAAAAAAAATAACGGTAATAAACTCCCCTGCGGCTTTTCGTAGTCGCTGGCTGTGGTTCGGGGGTGTTGTTGCGTCGGAGACTCTTGCCAAAGTGGACAGAAAGGATCTTTTGTGTTTTTTTCCCCCGCTCCTTTTTGTTACCCAGAGTGGTGGGAACCGGAGGCATTTGCGTTTGTGTTTGTATTTGTGCGCTTGCGTTTGCGTTTGCGTTTTCACCGGACGCTTTTCGGAGTCATCCGAGGCATTGTACTGGCTGCGATGTAATTCTTTTGAGCCCTGTCATCGAGGTCAACTTCAACCCTGTCATTTATTTATCTATTTATTTATTTATGTATTTATTTTGACACAAAGAGACTCCCGTGAGTCATTCTGTGAAAGTGTACCCGAGGAGGAGGCGTGTGCACGCTGCTCTGCGGCTGGGAGAAGGGGACTCACCCTCGCGGGCCTTTGAAGATGACGGTTGAGCGCGTGTGTGTGTGTGTGTGTGTGTGTGTTCCAGCGTATTGTGCGCTCCCCTGTTCTGTGAAACACGTTCTCTGTCTGATGAATGCCAGATGAGCGTCTGAGGTTCGGTCCTGAGAAAGCGGCACAGAGTCACACGCTCGGTGTCCATGATCAATGGCCGGCCCTTTGATGCCTTTCCCCGGCTGTTCATTCTTTCTTTCTTTCTTTCTTTCTTCCGTTTCTCATGCTCTTCCTCACCATCTTGCCTTCATTTGTGCTGGTGAATCTGCCTGCTGTGTAGTCATAGGTAACATGAACTTTATTTTTCAATTCTTTGGATGTGAGTTATTGTAAGTCAAAAGGCTGAGAGGTGCCATTTCTTTCAGAAAGAAGGGGGAGCAGGGAGTGTGTTTTGTCTGTTGCTGATTAGCGCTTGAGTTTCTTTCCTGCTCAGTCCGTCCCGAACCGTGATCTTCCCAAACATCCATCCCAAACAGTAACATTCCCAAACATCCATCCCGGACAGTAATATTCTCCATACAAAACCCAAACCACCCAAACAGTGAACGCGTGCGTCCAAACATCCATCCTGAACAGTGACCTTCCCAAACATCCATCCCAAACAGTAACATTCCCAAACATCCATCCCGGACAGTAATATTCCCAAAAACCCACCCCAACATTGACGTTCCCAAGCATCCATCCTGAACAGTGACGTTCCCAAACATTCATCCTGAACAGTGACGTTCCCAAACATCCATCCCGAACAGCGACATTCCCGAACGTACTTGGCAGGTTTTATGTTTGTTTTCTGACCCAAGGCCTTCCTCAGTTCCACGGTGATCGGCGTGCGGGAAACGGGCGCGGCCCGTTTCTGCGGTTACGGCGGCGCGTCCGGCCCCGGAGCCGCTCCGGCGCTCGGCAGCCGCGCGGTCGTTAATGCGCTGGCACACGCGCCGCGTTCCTCTCCACCTTCTCGCCTCCAGCAGTTTGGGATGCTGAGTGCTCTGGGGTTTCCCAGCCCAAACACCAGGGCCAGTTTTTCTGCCGCCTCTCTTCCCCTTCGCCTCAGCTGCCAAAACAATTTAGGGAATTAAAGCTTTTACTTTGAAGCTGTTTTACTTTTAGCCTTCATTTGCGTACATGTTCCTGAGATCCAACCTGATCTTTTTGGATTACCAGATTGCCCTGTGATTATCTTATTCTTAAATAGTTACCACATTTAAAATGTAGAAAAATGAAACTGCCAGTCTCTTCTCTCTCTCTCCCTCCCTCCATCCGTCCGTCCGTCTGTCTGTCCATCCATGCGTGCGCGAGCAGGCTTGAGTCCTGTCTTTCACATCCCTCTCAGGCGGTGTCCTTCAGAAATGAGCAGAGGGGAACACAAGCTGTTTGAGACGCAAACCCGGGAGGCGTAATCTGTCCAGCCGTGTCCTGCCTGATGAAGGAGTGTTTAATGGAGTGCCGTGGATGTGTGGGGGGGGGGGGGGCTGCGTTTGTAATTCGGATTCCAGCGGGGGGGGGGGGGGTAGTGTGATCGCACGCGTTCGCTTGTGGAAACGCCAGCGTCTGCGTTTCTTCTCCATGTGTCAGGAAAGCGATCTGTGCCCCCCCCCCCTCCCAACTCCCCCCACTCTTCTTTCTGACTGGGGGGGGGGGGGGGGGTGCGTACCAAAGCCAGGGAGTGTGGGAAAGAGCAGGGAGAAGTGTTTTAAGAGTAGGCTGGCCTAGAGAAAGGGGTCCAACCAGGCTCTGTGTTACCATGGTCCGGACCCCACCCCCCCCTCTGGGGCCCCACACATCTGTTCCACTGAACGTCACCCTCAAATGTCACCTCGCTCGCTCGCTCGCCTTCCGACGCCAACTGCACACACACCTGCTGAAACCCGCCGCCACGGAGGCAGCTGAGCTGCGGAACCTTCCGGAACACCCGCCACCGTAAAAAAGAGAAAAAAAAAACACACAACAGCGGTTTTTCTCTCTCTGGCTTTGAATGGCTGTGGGTGCAAGAGGGTGTCCCCCCCTGTGCTGTGTGTGTGTGTGTGTGTGTGTGTGTGTGCGTGTGCGTGCGTGTGCGTGCATGTGCGTGCGTGTGTGTGTGTGTGTGTGTGTGTGCGTGTGAGTGCATGTGTGTGCATGTGTGTGTGTGCATGTGTGTGCGTGTGCGTGCATGTGTGTGTGTGCGTGCATGTGCGCGTGTGCATACTTGTGTGTATGTGTCAGGTGACAGGTAAGATTGTGTCTGATGGGATGGTTCCGCTCCAGCTAAGTGTCTGAATGTGTGACTGATTAGTGGAATTTGTTTTAAAAGGAAGCTTTTTGCTGCCGCTCGGTGTTGGGGAGACTTTGTGAGGAGAGCGATGCTTTAGAGACCTCTCCTTCTGGGCCGTGTGCTGTCACTGACGTTTAAAGGAAATCAAATATGGCGTCAGCATAAAACGAGAGAGATACATTCTATTCTACTTTTCTTTTTTTTTTTTAAAAAAAGGATGCATAACATCCACAAACTGATATGGATTTTTCTAAATTCTATTAAGAAAAACGGCAAGAGAGACCCCCCCCCCCCCCCGAATACACGACGTGAAAAACAGTGTAATTGAACATGACTGCTTTTCAAAGGATGTTTCAGTCAAACAGGAACTGCGCACACGGCCATTTTGATGGCGAGCATTCAGATGTGAAGGAAGAAGAAATCCTGGGTGGATGTTGAAAAAGGGTCTAAAAACACCTCCTCTGTTGGCTTCACCTCAGTGAGTAAGCCCACAGGCACCCTGAAAACCCACTGTGGAGGGAGGCGGTGGGGGGGGGGAATTATTTAGTTTAGCTTCAAAGGACTCTGAAGTGCACCCCCTCATTGCTTACCCCCCACCCCCACCCCCTTCAGTTGAAAAGTTTAAGTCTACGGGGATCCTTAACGAAGATCAGATGCCTCCTGGCACACACATTTCTCTCTATTGAAGTCCACAGACCTTTAATAGCACAGTAATACTGACGTGGACAGAGTGAGCAGCAGTCACAGAGCGGTGTTTTAATAGCAGTTATTCTTGTGTGTGTGTCTGTGTGTTTGTGCGCGTACGTTTGTGTCTGTGTGTGCGTGTGTGCGCTTGTGCGCGTACTGTGTGTCTGTTTGTGTGTGTGCGTGTACTGTGTGTCTGTTTGCGTGTGTATGTGTGTGTGTGAGCGTACTGTGTGTCTGTTTGTGTATGCGTGTACTGTGTCTGTTTGTTAGTGTGCGTGCGTGCATGTGTGAGCGTACTGTGTGTCTGTTTGTGTGTGTGTGAGCGAACGTACTGTGTGTCTGTGTGTCTGTTTGCGTGTTGTGTTGTTGTGTTGTGTGGCGTGCGTGTCTGTTCTCTGAACTTCACACGAGATCTTCATGAGAGCCTTCGTGTGTTTTCACTGAAGCCTTCCTGTGTCTTCACGGACTTCGGTGTGTCTTTCCTGAGAGCCTCACTGGTGTGTCTTTCACTGACCTTGGTGTGTTTTCAGCTGAAGACCTTCAGCGTGTGTCTTTCATGAGCCTTCCGGTGTGTTTCACTGAGAGACTCCGGTGTGTCTTCACTGAGAGACCTACGCGGTGTCTTTCATGAGACTCGTTGTCTTCACTGAGACCTTCACGCGTGTCTCACTGAAAGACCTTCACGCTGTGTCTTCAGAGAGACATTCACGCGTGTGTCTTTCACTGAGAGACTCACGTGTTCACTGAAAGCTCGTGTGTCTTTCACTGAGAGACCTTCACGCGTGTGTCTTTCACTGAGAGACCTTCACGCGTGTGTCTTTCACTGAGAGACCTTCACGCGTGTGTCTTTCACTGAGAGACCTTCACGCGTGTGTCTTTCACTGAGAGTCCGTCACTTGTGTGTTTCCTCCTGCTGAGACGGCCCACACAAAAAAAAAAAAAAAACTAAGCATGGATGCCGGGGTCAGAATGAGCTCTTTTTCTAACGCTCTGTTTTATGTGAAGTCCAGGGAGGGGACCTGGCACCGTGTGGAAAAGAGCCGTAATGGCTGGAGGAGAGCCGTAATGGCGCCATTAGACTGAAAGTGTCACGGAGGTGTCTCTGCGCACTTTGAAAATGGGAAACATTAAACGGGCCGATTATGTCTGAGGGTTTGTCTGTCAGCACAGGCCAACGCCAGGCCTCTTAGTCTCTCTGTTCTACTGATAAATGTAGGTTTCTAAAAAATAAAAAAAAAGAATATTAATGGTTTAAAATATCAGCCAGAGCAATACTTCAAACATTGTATCAAGCGTCTTTAATCACAGAGGGGGGGGGGCATTTTCAGAAGTCCAGGATGTTGTCTTTGACTACTGATCAGGCTTCTGCTGAGCCTCTTGCAGATTACTTTAGAGGGAATATAATTGACCTAATTTGCCAAAATCTCACTGACCTAACTTACCCATGCTGTCGTGCTCGATAGGGGGGTACCCCCGGACCTCCCCCCCCCCCCAAAGGGATGGGGTCACTGCAGACCACCTTAACTTTTATACACCCAGCAGAGACCCGGCTTCGCATTCTTAGCACCGCGACTTCTGTTTCCCAGCCGCTGGAGCGGATGCGTTTCAGTTTGATGCGTCTTGTGATGATGCATCAGAAAACACCGCTGCTGCAGATGACCTGTTCTGCCACACACAGCATGGGGAGCCCTTTCTGAACAGGGGGTCCTGGAGAGGAGAGTCAGTTCTGTCACACACAACATGGGGAGCTCTTTCTGAGCGGGGTGTCCTGGAGAGGAGAGTCAGACGGGACGGCAGAAAGTTGAGCCTCGGGTGATTCGCTGGTTCTGCCCTTTCTTCCTTTCCCTCTATCGCTGCTCTGAAAGGAGGACTGGAGCGTGCGCTCTGAGAGAAGGCGTGTGACGCTGATGGTGAGCGCTGTGGATGGCTGGACGTGTGTTGGGCGATATTATCAGTGAGTGTCAATCACACAGCTTCACCAGCTGCGGCTGGTGCGGAGCTGGCTAATTTACTTGGCGCCACGCAGTCTGCACTTCCTTCTCGGTGTATCGTGTACGGGTAAGAAATCTGTAAAGTCGTTACCATAAATTGCAGACTACTGTTTCACTGCTGGTTATATCGTGTGCTCGCACAATTTTTGTATGCCTGTGAACATTTATAGCGTATTTCTCTCGTACTCCAAAAGTGTTTTATTTTTTAGAGCACAGCTTCTAGGGCTGACCAGTGAGCTTTAGCGTTCGTGTGGAGTTTTTCCCATTTGCGAATGTAAGTAAAAATAAATTTGAACCCTAAATTGTAGCCCCCAACCCCCACATGCCTAAATTCCACTTGTTGTCAAGCCTTCACAGTTGGACTTGTGATCTGACCGTGTTGTGTGTGTGTGTGTGTGTGTGTGTCCTCCCTCCAGTCCCGCCTCTGAGCAGGACGGAGTGTGACGCTGATGGTGAGCGCTGTGGATGGCTGGACGTGTGTTGGGCGATATTATCAGTGAGTCTGCCAATCACACAGCTTCACCAGCTGCGGCGTTAGCGTTAGCGTGAGGGCTGGCTAATTTACTTTAGCCTACAGTTCTGGAGCAACTTCCTTATTTCTTATTCTGTAGTGTTAAAAAAATAATTAAAATAGTTCCATAAAAATATAAGCATTCTGTTTTCCCACTGCTGTTTTATATAGTGTGCTCGCACACTTCTTTGTATTCCTTTAAAATGATTTAAAATAACTTTTCTTTCTACGATATCCAAAAAGTGTTTTTTTTTCATTAACAAATTGGAAGTTGGTCTGTATTTTCGGCTTTCAAAGGATAGTAGAAGTTTGAGCTGTGTCCACATTTTCACATTGATTCAATCGACCGTTATTTATAAAAATAAAAAAATCTAGGGGAAATTCGTCTCCTGAATACTTTGGGTGTTTATTTTATTGGGTTAAACATGGTCTCTCTATAGCATCTTAAATTTCACAGTTTGTATGATTCAAGAAAGTTCACCAGTTGTTTGTGATTGTGAATACGAAAGCGTATATCGCCTATTGTTTTGTGTTTTCCCGCAGTCCAACAATGGCCAAGTTCAAATCGTCTGGCGGTGCGACCGTTGCTGGCCGCTCCACGTTTTCTTCTTCTTTCCCTTCTTTTGTCCTTCAGAAAAGGCAGAACAAAGTTATTTGGAGAGCAGAATAGGTTTTGACAGCTGTTGCGGTTGGGGTGGGGGTGGGGGTTGGGGTGGGGGGTGCGAGCCTCTGAAAGGGGAAACTGGCGCGTCGAGGGTTAACGCCGGCGTGTGCGGGAGGCTTTGGGGTGTTTCCTGTCCCCGGTGACCTTGCTGTGGCCCCTCCCCCCGGTTTGTGCGGACGGGAGCGGCGCGGGGCGCGCGGGGTCAAAGGTAGCCGCGGCGGATGCATTACGCTGCTCAGCGGAGAGGAAGTGCGCTGGAAAAACGCTGAGTTTGGCCTGGCGAGCCGCCAAAGCGCCGCTCTCTCTCTCTCTCCTCTCTCTCTCCCCTGCTCTCTCTTCTCTCTCTCTCCCCCTGCTCTCTCTCTCTCTCTCTCTCTCTCGCTCTCTCTCTCTCTCTCGCCTTCGCTCTCTCTCTCTCTCTCTCTCTCGCTCTCTCTCTCTCTCTCACTCTCTCTCTCTCTCTCTCTCTCTCTCTCAGAGCTCTCTCTCTCTCTGTCATGCTTTCTCTCTCTCTCTCTCTCTCTCTCTCTCTCCCCCTGCTCTCTCTCTCTCTTTCGCTCTCTCCCTCTCCCCTGCTCTCTCTCTCTCTCTCCCCCTGCTCTCTCTCTTTCTCTCTCTCCCCCTGCTCTCTCTCTCTCTCCCCTGCTCTCTCTCTCTCTCTCACAGCTCAGGGCTGTCTGAGCTCCCAGCTGCTGTTCCGTCTGCTCTTCAGGAATGCAGCGTCCGTCTCTGTGTGACATCACCACCAGCGAGCGGTTCAACTGAGGGCCAGGCAGCGCTGGGAGGGGCCTATCGTGTGTGTGTGTGTGTCTGTGTGTGTCTGCGTGTGTGTGTGTCTGCGTGTGTGTGTGTCTGCGTGTGTGTGTGTGCGTGTGTGTGTGTGCTGTTGTGTCTGTGTGTTGCGTGTGTGTGTGTCTGTGTGTGTGTCTGTGCGTGTGTCTGTGTGTGTGTGTGTGTGTGTATGCGTGTGTGTGTGTGCTGTGTGTGTGTGTGTGTTCTGTGTGTGTGTGTGTGTGTGTGCTGTGGTGTGTGTGTGTGCGGTGTGTGTGTGGGCGTGTGCTGTGTGCGTGTGCGTGTGTGCTGTGTGTGCTGTGTGTGTGTGTGTGTTGTGTGTGTGTGTGTTGTGTGTTGTGTGTGTGTGTGTGTGTGTGTGTGTTGGTGTGTGTGTGTGTCTGGTGTTGTGGTGTGTGTGTGTGTGTTTGTGTGTGCTGTGTGTGTGTGTGTGTGTGGTATGCGTGTGTGTGTGTGTGTCGTGTGTGTGTGGTGTGTTGTGTGTGTGTGTCTTGCGTGTGTGTGTGTGTCTGCGTGTGTGTGCTGTGTGTGCCTGCTGTGGTGTGTGTGTATGCGTGTGTGTGTGTGTCTGGTGTGTGTTGTATGCGTGTCGTGTGTGGTGTGTGTGTGTGTGTACTTGTGTGTGTGTTTCCTGTCTCTGAGCAGTGTATAAATAACATGCGTGTGGACTGTGCCCCAGTGGAGCACCTCCATATGTGCGCTCTTCCGCTTCCTTTCTCTGGCCTCTGTTAGTCACGCCTGTGACATGAATGAACCAGCAGAGCGTCCGTCTGAACCGGCAGAGCGTCCGTCTGAACCGGCAGAGCGTCCGTCTGAACCAGCAGAGCGTCTGTCTGAACCGGCAGAGCGTCTGTCTGAACCAGCAGAGCGTTGTCTGAACCGGCAGAGCGTCTGTCTGAACCAGCAGAGCGTCCGTCTGAACCAGCAGAGCGTCTGTCTGAACCAGCAGAGCGTCTGTCTGAACCAGCAGAGCGTCTGTCTGAACCGGCAGAGCGTCTGTCTGAACCAGCAGAGCGTCTGTCTGAACCAGCAGAGCGTCTGTCTGAACCAGCAGAGCGTCTGTCTGAACCAGCAGAGCGTCTGTCTGAACCAGCAGAGCGTCTGTCTGAACCAGCAGAGCGTCTGAACCAGCAGAGCGTCTGTCTGAACCGGCAGAGCGTCTGAACCAGCAGAGCGTCTGTCTGAACCAGCAGAGCGTCTGTCTGAACCGCAGAGCGTCTGTCTGAACCAGCAGAGCGTCTGTCTGAACCAGCAGAGCGTCTGTCTGAACCAGCAGAGCGTCTGTCTGAACGGGCAGAGCGTCTGTCTGAACCGGCAGAGCGTCTGTCTGAACCGGCAGAGCGTCTGTCTGAACCGGCAGAGCGTCTGTCTGAACCGGCAGAGCGTCCGTCTGAACCAGCAGAGCGTCCGTCTGAACCAGCAGAGCGTCCGTCTGAACCGGCAGAGCGTCCGTCTGAACCGGCAGAGCGTCTGTCTGAACGGGCAGAGCGTCTGTCTGAACCGGCAGAGCGTCTGTCTGAACCAGCAGAGCGTCTGTCTGAACCAGCAGAGCGTCTGTCTGAACCAGCAGAGCGTCTGTCTGAACCAGCAGAGCGTCTGTCTGAACCGGCAGAGCGTTCTGAACCAGCAGAGCGTCTGTCTGAACCAGCAGAGCGTCTGTCGAGCAGAGCGTCTGAACCAGCAGAGCGTCTGTCTGAACCGGGCAGAGCGTCTGTCTGAACCGGCAGAGCGTCTGTCTGAACCAGCAGAGCGTCTGTCTGACCGGGCAGAGCGTCTGTCTGAACCGGCAGAGCGTCTGTCTGCACCGGCAGAGCGTCTGTCTGCACCGGCAGAGCGTCCGTCTGAACCGACAGCAGCTGCGTGTTCTTTAATGTATCCCATAATGCCTCTATACAATCCCTCGGGATACATACCATGTATATTTGTCTACTTTTCCTTTTTTTAATGTGTCTGTGCTTTGGTTGGACATTTTATTCCGCTGTATCGTGGTAAACATAAATGCAAAAGCCTGTCTTTTGTGCCAAAATCCACCTGAAATATGGAGTCTCAAAGGTGCACCTCTCACCAGCATTTTTTAGATTTGTCTGGAATGCAGGACTGGTAGCCTTAATTCCCTTCTGCTTTCTGGCAGCCGCTGAACTGGCCCGCTGATGGAGTCATTCTGAAGCGTATTAAAAAGAGAACTGAAAGTCATATTGCGGAGAATTTGACTCCCTTTTTCTGTCAGCGGTGGTTGAAACTGCAAGTCATTGGCATTGTATGGGTGCTGAGTGGTAGCTTGGTAGCGGTGTTAGCAGGAGCTCGGCGTGTTTGATTGGCATCCCTGTGTTTCTTACGCTGTGCTATTGCCATGTGTCTCGCATTGATAATGGCGCATTGTTAGGGATTATAACCACCTGCTTTTCTGCTAAGACTTCAAACAAAACACAAAGACTGCAGCCTGAACAAGCAGGACCTGTCCCCTGCGTGTGCGTGTTTGTGCGTGTGTGTGTGTGTGTGTGTGTGCACATGCCTGCATGCTTGTTTTTGTGTGTGTGTTTGGGCGTGCCTGCATGTGTGTGTGTGTGTGTTTGGGCGTGCTTGCGTGCGCGTGTGCTTGTTTGTTTGTGTGTGTTTGGGCGTGTGAGTAAACACACACACACAGCCTAAGTAGTGTTTATATACAATTACTGTATTTGTGCATATAGTTAATATGTATCTTTATTATTTGTATCAGAGATATAGATCTCTCTCTCTCCCCGCTCTCTCTCTCTCTCTCTCTCTCTCTCTCTCTCTCTCTCTCTCTCTCTTGCCCTCTCTCTCTCTCTCTGTCTCTCTCTCTCTCTCCCCCTCTCTCTCTCTCTCTCTCTCTCTCCTCCCTCTTCTCCTCTCTCTTCTCTCTCTCTCTCTCTCTCTCTCCCCTCTCTCTCTCTCTCTCTCTCTCCTCTCTCCTCTCTCTTCCTCTCCTCTCTCTCTCTCTCTCTCTCTCCCCCTCTCTCTCTCTCTCTCTCTCTCTCTCTTCTCTCTCCCTCTCTCTCTCTCTCTCTCTCTCCCCCTCTCTCTCTCTCTGTCTCTCCCTCTCTCTCCGCTGTCCTGTCGGGTGCCGTTGTGCCCGTGTGGAGCTCTAAGAAGGGCACACGTGCGGTATGTCTTAGCGAGCGGGCACAGAGCGGGGGGGGGGGACCTGAGGCAGGGAGGGGGTGTTGGGGGCGGGTCCTTCCTATTTTTAAAGAGTATTCATCCCCCCGGTCGGGAGCCTTTCCTGGGGGGTGCATCCATGGCCCGGAGCGGTAGCGTCCCATAATCCCCCCCTTCCTTACTCTCGTCTTTAAAAAGCACGCGTGAGAAAGCCCTGGCACGACATTCCGCTTCCCTCGCACCGCCGAGACTCATGGGTAACCCGCCCCCCCCCTCCACAGCACTCTCACACACGGGCCCGGGAGGGCAGTGACACCCCCTCTGACGCGGGGACGCGTCTAAAATAAAAAAGGCATGTAAACTATGAAAACGTCTGAGATAGTTTGCTCAGATGCTCTTCCTCAACGTCTGCGTTAGCCCGTTAGCGCAGTAGCGACCCTCCTCTCTGTCCTCTTCTTTTTCGAGGGGAGCGTAGAGGTCGTGACCTTGTTGACGTGCGCTTCGTGAGGAAATGCCGTCCCGCTCCCCGCACCCCCTTTGGTTAAAACCCCACAGGAAGCGCAGGCTCTCTTTAGGGCTGGGGGAGGGGGGGGGGGGGGGGGGGGGGCGGGGACAGGGCCCCCACACCCCTCCTGTTTGTAATGTTATCAATGTTCAAATAATCTCCTGCTAAGAGGCGGAGTGGGTGGAGGGTGGTGTGGTACTCTTAGCAGGCTGGGGGGAGGGGGGTGTACAGGGGCCTCATTTCACACACCCACCCCCCCCCCCCCCCCCCCCCCCCCCCCGGGTAGCGTTTCCTCCAGTAACGTGAGGCCAAGCCCACATTGCAGTGTCACCAACCCCAGCATACAGTAATGATATCAGCGCTAGCCTGAGGAAACAGCTGCCTGACTGTATCTCCTCCCTCCCTTCCTCCCTCCCTCTCTCTCTCTCTCTCTCCTCTCTCTCTTCTTCCCTTCCTCCCTCCCTCTCTCTCTTCCTCCCTTCCTCTCTCTCTCTCTCTCCTCTCTCTCTTCTTCCCTCCCTCCCTCCCTTCCTCCCTCCCTCTCTTTCCTTTTCAGCTGTGCCAGAGCGTGTGTCCCTCTGGAGAAGCAGGAGGAGGATGTTGGGGGTTAGGGTGTGGGGGTACAGGGGGAGCTGTGTGTGGTAACTCTGAGGTCCCCCGGCTCCTTTGATATGGGAAAACGATCCGAAAGCAAAACAGGAGAGGGATCAGGTCCTCGAGGGGGCCCCTCTGGAGCGGGGCGGGGCGCTGGCGTGGCCGATTGTTGTACAAACATCGCCAGCCACAGCTGTGCTCCTTCACCCCCCCCTCCACCCCCACCCCCACCCCCCGGAGCAGGATACCGCTGCCGAGCAGCGGATTTATTAGCAGCCTCGCGCCCCCCCCCCCCCCCCCCCGCCCGGTCACGCTCACACATCGCTCCTTAACAGGACCACACAAACTCAGTCCCTGGTCTTAATCCCCACACCCCTACACCCCCCCCATACAGCCCTGGCCTTAACCTCTCTCTTCCAGCGCGCCCGGTCGCATCCTCAACGCTGTGCACGTGTTCAGTAAAGCGAGGGAAACGTTTCTTTGTTCGTTACTTAAAATGGTGTCCAGGTCACCCCCAGCAGTGCCTGCTCTGCTAACCTGAGGCGTCCCGTTTCTGCGTCTCGCAAACGCACGCGGACGTTCGGTCCCAAAGTACGGACCCTCCCCTTTCTTCCCTCGCACGATTGGCCCCCTCTTCCGCTGCCGCGTGGTTCTGTTCTGGCCCTGTCGGTCGCCGGGACGGTCTCTGGGACACGGTCTCTGACGCTGCCGTGCCAGGGTTAGGGTTAGGGTTTCAGTCGGGGCCTCCTGGGGCGCGTGGGGGCGCGTGGTTCCCTGCTTCCCTGGCGTGTGCGTGAAAGCGGCCGACTCAGAAGCCTCGTTTCTCTTTCAGCGGGAGCCAAAAGCTGTTCGCTGGGAGAGTCTGGATGAGGCGCCATTTAGCACATGTTCCTCTGGACGTTTCCTAATTTAATCCAGACCTGCTACACCCCGCCCCCACACACACACACACATACGCACTCTCACACACTCTGTCTCACACACACCTTTAGCCTGCAACAAGCTTTTTGCCCACATTCATTGGAAGGTTACTAACTCAAAAACAAGCAAACCAGATTAATGACCTTGGTTCAGTTACATCGTAATTTCTCAGGATTATTCTCAGGGAAATTTCCAAATTCAATTAGACAAATATGCCGCAGCGCAGAATCTAATTTGAGAGCGTGGAGGACGCTCGTGTTTACGAGCACACGCTCTGGTTTCAGCTGAAGTGTGTTTGCATGTTTTGACCTTCTCTTATGTACGTAGGCTATGGTCTGGGTTTATTTCTTTCCCACTGCTGTCACTAATTTTCCAATTATTAAGTGGGACAAACCTCCACCCCAAAATCCCTCCCAAAACTCCACCCAAAAATCCCTCTTAAAACTCCTCCTGAAAATCTCTCCCAAAACCTCTACCTCAAATCTCTCCAAAAAACTCCATTCCGAAATCTCTCAAACCTCCCCAAAATCTCTCCACCTCCCCATTCTTCTGTGTGTGTATCGGGTCTGTTCCAGTTCTGTTGGTGGCCAGGGTGGCTAAAACAGCCCCGAAAAATCCACACAAATCCACTGTGATGTAATCCTGCGCAACTGCATTTGAGTCCGTTTTCGGGGAACGGGTGTAATCTTGCACTCTCTCATGCCCGTTTTTTTTTTTTTCCTCCTTCCTCAACTTTCCGGGCCTTGCTGGTATCTGAGTGCATTTCATTCCAGCTTTGAAAAGTTTCCCAGTGCATTGTGGGACCACTTTGCTTTATCGCTGCTGGCGTTCATAAAAGCGACTTCCTTTTAAGAGTTTGGTGCGCTCTCTCTCTCTCTCACTCTCACTCTCTCTCTCCCTCCCTCCGGCAAAGGGTAAGGCTTAACCGAGTGTTGTGTTTTGAGTAACTGCACCCAGGGTGCACTGTTTCTGAGGCTGAACTTTAAATGTGTGGAGAGTTTGATTGGCTCCCGTGTGTTTGTGTAGTGTTCGGTGAAACCGGTTGTGGGGGGGGGGGGTGTGTTATGTGGGCTTTTGTGATTTTCCTCCAGACTGCGCGGTTTCTGGGACAGCTGGGCTGTGTTCGGGTTCCTGCTAAAATTGGCTACTTTGGGGCTTTTGAAGCTCCGAGGTCTCTTGAACAGGCAGGAGAATAGTCTTCCCCCTCAGACAGGGATGGGATGGGGGGGTGGGTTGTGGGAAGAGGGTCATGTCAGTGTTTAATAACTTGCACATGAGATACTGAAGCGAAGCTTAAATACCAAACATTATCTTGGAATCATTGGAAAAAAAAATTTTTTTTGGGGGTGGGGGGGGGGGGGGTAGATAGGGGTGGGAAAGAGGGGAATTGGTTAGCAAGTAAATGTGAGGGTTGTTTGTGTGTGTGTGTGTGTGTGTATTGTGTATCTGTGTGTGTGCTGGTGTCTGAGCCGCAGGTACTCCGTGTGTGTGTGTGTGTGTGTGTCTCTGTGTGTGTGGTGGTGTCTGAGCCGCAGAGTGAGCTCGTGTGTGTGTGTGTGTGGTGAACGTGTGGGGGTTATGTGGTTTTGTGTGTGTCTCGATGCGGTTTGTGGACAGCTGTGGCTGTGTTGGTTGTAGATGGCTTTGTGGTTTGAGTCGAGGTCCTTGCGCAGGGTGTTTCTCGAGGTGATGGTGGGGGTGTGTGTTGTGTGGAGGGTATGTGTGTTCTTGTGGTATGGGTGTTTGGTTGTTTTTTGGGGTGGTTGATGGTGGTGGGGAGTGAATGGTGCAGTGTGAGGGTTGTTTGTGTGTGGTTGTGTGTGTTTGTGTCGTGTGTGTGTGGTGTCTGACCAGGTATGTGTGTGTGTGTGTGTGTGTGTTTGTGTGTGTGGTGGTGTCTGCGCGGTACTGTGTGGTGTGGTGTGTGTGTGTGTGTGTGTGTGTGTGTGTGTGTGAGTGTGTGTGTGTGTGTGTGTGTGGTGCTGGTGTCAGAGAGCCCCCTGCCACACGCAGGGCCTCCTCTCTCAGATGGCGCTCATATTTGGTGAAGTGGGGCGATGTTGCCGTGGAGACGGAATGCGCGTGGCTTTTTTGGGTACGGTACGTTAAATTGGGCCTGTACTGAGGTCGGGGGGGGGGGGGGGGGGTTGGGTAGGGCTGAGCTGCACGGTCTAAAAGGGTACATGCCGCGACGCTTCCTGCGTCACTGGCCCCGCCCCCGCTATTTCAGCTTTGCGCTTGGCTGCTCAGGCGGCGTGGCCCAAAGCAAACAGGTTTTCCGCCAGATATGCGCCTCCCTGGTTTTTGCGACGAGCGGTGGGCGGCAGGGGCGGCCTGCTTATTTATACTGACCGGCGGCAGCGTGGGCAGCCGTGCATTCTGGGAATCGGCGTGAAAGCCGGCTCCGCGATGCGAAGCGCGGAAACCCCGGCCCCGCCCGAACTCTCGCACCTCTATTTAAATGTGTCACAGGAGCCCCGCGGTAGAACCTGATACGCGCTCTCTGTGCGGGGAAGTACCAGCGCAGGACCATTTGCTTCATACAGCAAATGGCCTATGAGAAAAACAGAACAGGCCCGGCTGATATTTTCTTGTTGCCGGGGGCAAACTTGTAAAAAAAGCAGAAAGTGTTTCCTAAATGCAAAGCTTAGCCGGAGCAAGGCCTCTGTGGGCTCTGTGGTCTGATGGTTAAGCCATTACGCAAAGCAGCGTCTGTCCTTTGTCTTCAGATGAAGCAGAGCCCGAACTGTCATGTCTTATTTTATCATCGTTCCACATTCTGCAGTAGGATGTGCAGTTGGAGCTAAGAATGGCAGCAGGTTTTTCCTGCCTGCGCTAGAGAGATGCGTCTTAGACCAGCGACACTCTCAGACCGGGCAGGGAGCGTCCTCGCGGTCCCGTCCAGCCTGGGGAACCGTGAGGAACCGGAGCCAACCGCCGCTTGCAAACGGCAAGAGGGTCTCCTGCTTGGTTAACAACCCCCAGCTCTCTGTTCCCTCATGCCCAGGAGATACAGTGTACTTTAGCTCTTCAGCTTTGTGTTTAGGCTCTACCATCAAGAAACAAAAAAAACTAGCTGAATTTCTTCAGTGTGTTGTCTGTCTACTTAAAGCAAGCAGAGCTTGGCTCTTCGTTCTCCTGGCATGTTTAAACCATGGGGCTTTGTTGCCATCCTACATCCTGCAGAACGTGCACATGGTGCTTTCCTCTACATCCTGCAGAACGTGCACACGGTGCTTTCCTCTACATCCTGCAGAACGTGCACACGGTGCTTTCCTCTACATCCTGCAGAACGTGCACACGGTGCTTTCCTCTACATCCTGCAGAACGTGCACATGGTGCTTTCCTCTACATCCTGCAGAACGTGCACACGGTGCTTTCCTCTACATCCTGCAGAACGTGCACACGGTGCTTTCCTCTACATCCTGCAGAACGTGCACACGGTGCTTTCCTCTACATCCTGCAGAACGTGCACACGGTGCTTTCCTCTACATCCTGCAGAACGTGCACATGGTGCTTTCCTCTACATCCTGCAGAACGTGCACATGGTGCTTTCCTCTACATCCTGCAGAACGTGCACATGGTGCTTTCCTCTACATCCTGCAGAACGTGCACATGGTGCTTTCCTCTACATCCTGCAGAACGTGCACGCGGTGCTTTCCTCTACATCTGCAGGAACACACGTGCACCACTGCTTTCCTACATCCTGCAGAACGTGCACATGGTGCTTTCCTCTACATCCTGCAGAACGTGCACACGGTGCTTTCCTCTACATCCTGCAGAACGTGCACACGGTGCTTTCCTCTACATTCTGCAGAATGTGCACATGGTGCTTTCCTCTACATTCTGCAGAACGTGACGTGTCCTCTACATTCTGACGTGCTTGCCCGTGTTCCTCTACATCCTGCAGAACGTGCACATGGTGCTTTCCTCTACATCCTGCAGAACGTGCACACTGCTTTCCTTGGCAGCTGCCGAGGAATTTGCAGGTCTGGGTTAATTGTGCATTTTGAAATTCTAATTCATACAAAATGGTGACAGGAACAGGAACAGGTTACAGGCCTGTATTACGTGCGGTGTGTGTGTGTGTGTGTGTGTGTGTGTGAGGGGGGGTAGGGGAGACAGACAGATTTGCGTCTGATAGGACAGGATTTATGGCCAGTATTTTGGAACGCTCTCAGAAATGTCCATCTCCCATAATGCCTGCTTTACTGGCAAAAAAAAAAAAACAGCCCCACTGCCATCTTTCTTCATTTTAGTTGTCAGCAAATGCAGGAGTAAAGTTTTTTCTCTGACGGGGGTGGAAATGAGCCATTATCAATCTACGGCTCAACGGGTGCCACCTTCCCGCCAGTCCCCCCAGCCTGCCACACATCACCTCCGGTACCGCCATCCGCCATCTGCGCTCCTGGGCCGCTCCTGGGCCGCTCGTCTGAAACGCGGAATTCATTCTGGCCGTCGCGGCTTTTCTGCGCTTTTATTTCTCTTTAGAAAATGAAATTGGGTGTGAAAAGATCCAATTTGATTTTTTTTGGGGGCGGGGGGGTGTGGGGTGGGGTTGAGGTGTCTGCCACCCTCGTTAATGTGTTTTGTTTCAGAAGCAGTCAGGCATTTCAGTATGGCAGGGAGAGGGCCAGGGCCTGCATGCAAATAGCCCCACCTGAGTGCTGTTATGGTACTGGCCGATGTGAGAAGGCATTCATTCCAGTGATACTGATGACCTCATATCCCGGGAAAATCCATTTGCAGTAAAGACGGAGGGGGGTGGCCTGATGTCTCTCTTGGTTAAATACAGTGCTGCGGTTTGAAAGAACGTCCACTTTATTCACCGATTGTGTATCTGCTGCAGGGACAGTGGGTCATTAACCGTGAGAATGCTGGCTTGCGTTTGGTTTTTGGTGATGGTTCGGTGGCGAGTGAGAGAGAGAGAATGAGAGAGAGTGGGTGAGAGATGGGAAGGGAAAGAGAGTGTGATAGGGAGTGAGAGAGAGAGACAGAGAGAGAGAGAGAGTGAGTGAGTGACAGAGAGAAAGAGAGTGAGTGATAGATAGGGAGTGAGAGAGAGAGACAGAGAGAGAGAGAGAGTGAGTGAGTGAAGAGGGAGAGAGGGGAGGTAGATGAGTGAGAGAGAGAACAAAGGGAGAGAGAGAGAGTGAGGACGGAGAAGAGGGAGAGAGAGAGAGGAGTGAACGAGGAGAGAGAGAAGGAGGAGAGAAGAGAGAGAGAAGAGGAGATATGGCAGGCTTTGAAGCCTCCACGGTCCTCAGGTATACCTGACTGGTGCAGCAGAGCCCAGCATTAATAAAGTTCACTCTTACTGGGATAAAAGGACAGCAGGTGTGAATTCTGGTGTGGCCTGGCTCAGGTGCTGTGTGAGGAAGTCGGACAGCTGGCCTGCTGAGTGCGGGTAGGGTTTTTTGGGCGTGATCCCACCACAGGGCGGTTGCTGGATGATGCGTACGGCACCGCCATGTCCACAGACCCCCCAGGAAGGGGGGGTGGGGGGCACACAGAGAGGGGCTGGCCTTGACAGGAAGTACCTCTCTGTGCCGCCCAAAAATTTGCTCTCTGAATCTGTCCCTCCCGTCATTCGCCAGGTTCGCTGGCGGAACCAATCCTTGCCTCTTCACTACGTCTGATTTTGGGACGGGTTTTCCTGTCCAGCACGACACGTTGGTGGTTACTGAGGCTGTCCTCCCCATAACCAGGATGGTCAACTTCTTAAACCAAATTTAGGGGTTTTGAAATGTATGGGTATTGATTTATAGATGAGAGATTTCAAAAGGAAATGAGAGGGAGGGGGAGCTCTTGAGCGTTTTTATGTGCATCACATGATATTTAAAGATGACAACATTCAAGGGATCTGACAGCACTGTCCCTGTGAAAAGAGAACATTTGCTCGGTTGATTTCCCAGTTTCGTTTCAATTTCATTTTTCATGTATTGCCATCACATATTTAACAAAAAACTGATCACTAGGGATACTCATTATTGTGCAAAATATGCAGTTATATATCTTTGGGATTTTGTAATGTTTTAGTATTGCGGTTCTGGTTAGTGATCATTGTTGCATTTGAGTATAACCTGCAACAGATGTTCTAGTCTCTCCACTGGTGCGCATGGGTTAGTTTAAGGACGGATCAGAACGATACTGGTAGATTTTTTTCGTCTCTATTATTGTAATGCAAATACAAATTTTAATCCAGTAGGCAGCCTTTTTTCCATCCCTGTCTATCCGTTTTCTTTGTGTTCCTTTCTTCTTCTCACGTGGAAGTGAAATTAAAAGGCAAAATAATAAACTCCGTGGCCAGCGGAGTGTGGAGATTCAGCTAATTATTTAGCAGTCTGTCAGAGAGTAGCGGGAAGCGCGGGGGCCGCCTTTAACCCAGGCGAACAGATGGCGCGGATCTGATGAACTGTCCGCGAGATGCCGTTCCTCGCAAGATGCGAAGACTCCGGAGAATTCTCTCACTCCCCCCGCGACACCCTCGCCTCTCGCCGCCAGCTCATTAAAGTGTTCCCGCATCTCCCCGGCACCTCGCGCTAAATCCGTGCCAAGAAACAGGGAGACGTGCGTTGTGTGTGCATGCGGGTGTGCTTGCGCGTGTCCGTGCGTGTGTGTGCTCGCGCGTAAATGTATACTCTAATATTACCCTGGAAAACGTGGAACTCTGGTGTTATGTATTCCGATAACTACTACTGAATTGGGGTAGAAAAAATAAAATAACATCTCACATTCACGGAAAACGCATTGCTTTTAAACTCAGTACCGACATTGATATAAATTTAATATAGAGATTTTCCCACTCTTTGTTCTGCATCGAGGTTATTAACTGTGCCTACCACACATTCAGTTTAGAGGAATTAAACGATGTGAATATGCAGCCAACTAATTTATAAGCCGAATGATATATAAATTCACGTTTGTTTAAATAGGCTTCTAAACGTTTGCTCTTATTACCTGCATTTGTAGCCATGGAGACCGTTAAGGGGGAATAATTTTGATTTTGAAGCTGGTAATTAGGAGCCGTTGCACAAAGTGGACCTGTTTGTGTAGCTGGAGATTAAACAAAATGAAGGACTGGCAGACAGAGGTGATTTAAATGTTCTATGAGCCTTTTGTAAGGAATATGCCCGAAATCAATTTATTTTCTTTCTTCTGGTGTCTTGCAGACATTAATATCACTCATTTGGCAGATAACAGATTTCTTTTGCATTCGTGATAAACTCTCGTCTTAAATGTGTGTTTTGCGCACAAATTAAATAAGTCTCTTGATTGTTTGTTGTGTTTCTAAGGGCGTACGATTTTGAGGCACGTAATTGACCCAGAGTTAAGGGCCATTTCTGTCTTAGCCGCAAGCCGCCAGTCCGACCGAAGCAGCAGCGCACCTTGTTGTAGCTCGACACCGCGTTAAAACCAAAGGTAGCAATTCCGATCCCATCCACACTCCCCAAAACAATAATTAGGGAGATTTGTGAGCTGCAGTGGTGTTGGAAAACAGTTTTACACGGTGAAAGAGCAGATTAAAGGTTAGTAGTGCTTAAGTTGAGGGGCAGGTGATGCATGTGTTACCCCACCCCCCAACACAGCTGAAACACCAGACGTGCCTCTCACTCACAGGTATGGAGCAAACTGGCTGCTTAGCAATGCTGTGATCTCTAATGCCCCCCAACACACATAATCATTTCAGCTCTTTAAGGGGGGGGGGGAGGCTGTACTGTTCTGCTGTTTTGTATGTGTGTGTGTGTGCTTGTATGTTTGTGTGTGTGTGTGCGTGCAGGAGTGTGCTGCATGTATTCATTTTAGTTAGTTAACCGCTGGCTTTTCCCCTTTTCTGCCATGGAATCAAATTTTTTACAGTACAGTTGGAGTCAAATTGTTTTAACTTCTAGATTGTGTCACAGAAGTAAATTAAGAGGACGGAAGTATGTATTGTTGGAATTTCATATTATACATTATTGAATGTATTGTAAATAGCACCTGCTGCTCATTAAAGAGGAGGTTGATGGTCTCTCTTGTTAAAGGAGGCAGAGCTTCCTGTTTTAGGTGAGATGAGGTGGGTAAGGGGCGGGGCTTTTGAGTGTGAGACTGCACAGTGCACTCCCATACTGTGCGGATGACCAAGTCAAACCCGTGACTCTGATTGCGTCGCCTATAATATGACAGAAGGCTTCCCTGTATTAAATAATAAATGTGCATTTGCGATGCCTGTGCACGTGTGCTTTTCCCAGCGTTTCCAAGGAGACTTTCCGAGAAAGGGCACGCGGGGTTAAGCCCTATACCCCCCCCCGCTGTATCCTGCTGAATCGGCGCGAGGCCGCGTCTGTGTCACATTAGGCAGATCTCACAGAGATCTCTTAGCCGCTCAGTGCTGCCGCCGGCTTTCTGACCGTAAGGACGCATTGTTTGAGTCATGTCTGAGCCATCCGTTATTTTTTCACTGCTTGTCGCGTGTGAGTGATGCTTCCACGCGTGATTAATGGGGGGGAGGCGGCAGGGGGCACCGGGGGGCACCGGTATCTTAAAGAGGGGAAAGGGGGGCAGCACGCTGCCAGCTACGCGGCTTTTTAGTATGCCTTCATCGTTACTCTTGTTTACCACGGTGCGTCTGGGCCTGAATCATCCGTCACGCGAATTGAAAGGCCCCCAACCCCCCCCCAAATGTCTACTCGCCAACAAGACGCATACATCACAGCGACTGGCAGCGGGGGCGAAAAAAACAAACAAAGTAAAAAAAACAACAGCGGCCGTGCGAAAAATGAGCGTTTTATGTTTGCTCGTCTCGTCCAGCGGCTGCCATTTTGATTTCCCTTTACTTGGGGGGTAAGCCGCATTCAGTCAGGTTGCCGGTTCTGTATTGGCCGGGCTCGGTGCTGCAGCGAAGCGGGTCACAGGCAGGCGGCGGGGAGGAAACTGGCGCGTCTCGCCGCGGCTGGTTCCGTGCGATTTCCTGGCTCTCCCGACGCCGCTGGGCGAGCCAGGAGATCAAACGCTATTCAGATGAGCGGCTGCATCATTAACCTGCCTCAGAAACAGGGCCGCCCACCCAGTCCGCCTCTGCCTTAATCCCTCCCTCCCTCTCTCCCTCCCTCCCTCTCTCCCTCCCTCCTTCTCTCTCTCTCCTCATCCCCCCTCTCTCTACCCACCCCTCTTCCTCGCTCCTTCTCTCCCATCTTTCTCTCCCCCTTCTCTCCCCCATTTCTCTCTCACTCTCTCCCCCTTTCTCTCACTCACTCTCCTTTCGCTCTCTCTTCCCCCTACCTCTATCCCACCCTCTCTTCTTCTCTCCCACCTTTCTCTCCTCCTCTCTCACATGTTTCTCTTTCCCTCTCTCTTTCTTTCTCTCTCTCTCTCTCTCCCTCTCTTTGTCTGTCTCCTCCTTTCTCTCCCTCTCTCTGTTTAATCCAGTTCAACCCACATTTAATTGGCATGAAAGAGTGTACACTTTAGTGTCCAAAGTATGATCTTCAATGCTGTATGTGCTGTAACAGACAGAACAAAAAAAAATGAAATGTGTATTTATATATTTGCGTGTGTATATTTATCTGTCTCTCTCTCTCTCTCTCTCTGTCTCTCTCTCTCTCTCTCTCTCTCTCTCTCTCTCTGGCAGGTTTTCACCTCAGCGGCACGGTGACGGAGGCCGCCACGCCATCGGAGCCCGAGGTCGTCTGCAACGTGGCCATCAGCTTCGACCGCTGCAAGATCACGTCCGTCACCTGCGGCTGCGGCAACAAGGACATCTTCTACTGCGCCCACGTGGTGGCGCTGTCCCTGTACCGCATACGCAAGCCCGACCAGGTCAAGCTGCACCTGCCCATCTCAGAGACGCTCTTTCAGATGAACCGCGACCAGCTGCAGAAGTTTGTACAGTATTTAATCACCGTGCACCACACGGAGGTGCTGCCCACCGCCCAGAAGCTGGCCGACGAGATCCTCTCCCAGAACTCCCAGATCAATCAAGTGCACGGTAAGATGCGACTTTCCCTGGTGGGCGGGGTTTGGTGGGGGAGGGGGCGGAGTTGGGTGACTTGGCCCCTCCCACTGCGTTTTGGTTGGTCGGAGGCAGCTGTGAGCTGTGGACTTGCCCGCAGCTTCGTGAAGTCCATGTTGAGGATTTCTCTGGCTTGTGCTGCAAAAGGGCATTCGCATGGCGGGCTTGCTGACAAAATACACCCTGGACCGCTGTTCACCTTGCACCGGCTGTGTCACGTGTCTTCTAGATCGGTGTTTAGAATGCTCCGTTATGTGGCCCGAGTCATGTTATCATTTCAGTTCAGTTAAAACTGTTTTTTAAGAATTTGCTCCTTGATGCAGCTGTGTGGCTGTGTGTTTGAAAGAGGAGGCGGTGGTTGGGTTGTGCTCCTCCTTGGGTTGGGTTGTGCGCCTCCTTGCTCGCCCCAAGGAGGAAGAGGAGGATGCGAGCGCCTCATCCCGTCCTGTCTGACGGAGGAGTACGAGCTGCTTCCTGTCGAACGACTCTGTCTGGGCGAAGTGCTTTGGAAGGCGGTTATTTTTGGTTTTTGCTTGCGGTTAGTAATCCAGCTGCCTCGCTGTCCTACATCTCGTTACTCATCAACAGTTCTTTTGTGTCTTTTTTAAAATTTTATTTTTTTAAACACGGTTTGGCTGCAGAAATGTTTGGGTGATTTGTGACAGTCCTCCAAAATACTTTAATTTCTACCTGTCTGTTTCTACCCTGACTTGTAGGGGCCTGGGTCGTAGCCCTACATTGAAGGGACCTCAGTTTTAGCCCACTGAAGAACTAGCCTATAGCAAAGCTGTGTTGGGTCTTTGCTCTTTGAGGGACTGCAGCTAAGCTGTTGGGCACTAAAACGCTCTCCTCTTTTTTCTTCAAGAATAAACAGTGTTTGGTTTATTCAGTACGTCTCCCCCAATCCTTCTGTATGGTGTGCCAGGAGGTGCTAAAGTCACATTTATGTATGCCAGAATCTATGCCGTGTGCATGCGCGTGTGTGAGCTCATGCAGGAGCAGTTTTTTAAAATCCAAGGAAAAAAAGCTTTTTGCGATTTGCTGCAAGCAATGTCATCAGTTAGGCTGACTTTTTTTTTTTTTTTAAATCTTTAATTTTTAAATTTTTATTTTTTTTAGAAATGGGAACGAAGCCGGTGAGATGAAATGGTCAAGGCTGGAATGTTGGCTCATAGCTTTTCTTCCCTTGCAGGTGCTCTTTAATAAAAACAAAAAAAAAAAAAAAGCTGCAATCGTTTGGTATTTCAGGGAACAAAAAGCCGAATTGTTCTGGAAGAACCTTGTGACACCTAAAGATGTTCACCAATACAAGGGCTTTCTTCACCCCTGGCCTGCTGACCCATGGGGCTGAACACCGTGTTTGAGTTTCAGTGGTATCTGCAGCGTTGTGGTTTCACTGCTGTTCCTTTTGCTATCAGCCATTTAACATTGAGAGGTTTATTTCCGTCATGTAGCCTACTTTAACTGAACCGTGGAATGGAACCAGACTGTATTACTGGACTTTGAAGGACAGGTCGGTGATTTCAGGTAGTGAAGTCACTTGATTAGTTTTCGTACTTGTATGAAAGGCTCTGACATGTATGGGTGCTTACCACTTTAATAGTCCCGTTCTCTAGGTATAGGAAATGACGTATGTATCTCGCTGTTTTTTTTTCTTTGCCATCGTGTGGAAAGTGCTCAAGTTCGGCGTATAGTTTAGATTACTTTCCTGTAGATTTCTTACCACAGGAAGAAATAAGGATTTATATCCGCCTATCCCACTAACAACATGTCTCCCCATTGGACATTTTACCGACATCAGCCAAATCCTCACCCTCACGACCCAATCACAATCTCGCATACACACGCAAAATACCCATACCTTTTTACTCTGAAACATTTCCAGTTTAAACAGCTAATCCGCCTGTGGCCTAGCGGGTGTGGTTACAGTCTTGGGAGCATGGGGTCTTAGGTTCGAGCCCAGCTAGGGACATCAATAATTAATAATTGATATCAATACTTTTAATGGCAGGCCTGGACTGGTCTTGTATGTGTGAGTAACTTGGCATTTTTGTACGTTGAAAACGTGTTTTTTATGAGATGATGTATACGTGACAGAAACAGTGTAAGTCTTTGTACATTTTTAGTTGTCTCTTTTACATTGTTAAAAAGAGTAATATTCTCATTTGTATGTAATTAAGTTACTGTTTCTGCTAAAATGATCATTGCCATGCTGATTGATGTATTTAATGAGTTTGATGGTTTGATTTGGTACTGCATGTATATATGTTTATATGTATGTACGTATGTATGTTTATATATATATATATATAATATATATATAATTATATATGGAGATTTCTTTATTCATGCTTCACAGTAATTTATTTAATTAAATGCCTAATGGCGATTTATTGTTATTCCAGACTGATGACAATACTGAATGTTAAACTGCACCGATAAATACTGTTGGAACGCTACACCGTTCCGAGAAGAAATTACATCTCCTCATCTTCATTCCTGTGTCCTGACCGATGCATCGTCCTGTTTTCTGCCCAAACCTATATGAATTAGCCTGACTTAATTACCTCACCAACAGTACTGTTGTATTTTTTTCTATGATGGCGGCCAAATATGGATTTAGCTGCATGGGTCAGAATTTCTCTCAGAACTTTGCAGATAGAGACAGAGAGTGCCTGAGGTCTTCCTCATCAAAATTCAGATGCGCTGTTGGGATTTTATCTGATTCAGAAATGAGAAACCAGGCGAAATCGTAACAATTAGAAAGAGAGAAATCTATAGTTCTTCTCTTGTTTACTATTGTAAATGACGTGTGTAATAAGAAGGTGGAAAGCTAAGTGTAGCATTAGCATATGAACCTTCCCCTCGTCCTTTCCATTAGTCTGGCCCCTGTGTTTGTAATGTTTGGTATTCACCAAATTATTATTTTTTTTCATTAATTTTTTTATTTCTAGTCTGCATGTTTTTAAGGTTGGCTGCTGAGGTCTACGTCCTGAATTTGTACAGAAATGCAAAGAGGGTTCATCTGTGAGGCATACAGTTTGGGGGTGGAAAAGTGGATGTGCATTTTAAAATGAAACCCCCTTGTTGGGGGGGGGGGGGTATTTTCTGGAATGAGTTCTGAGGAATTTGCTATGATGTACATTAATTATTATTAATTAATATACTCATTCCATTACTTTTATATGCTCAAGGTTCTACTCTTTAGTCGTAAGTGTTAGTTGATTGTCAGATTATTTTATTTTAACAGCTTTTGTTGGGAACAGTATTGTGTCGCCTGAAATAATGAGAGTCCCCTTCTTAAAGCGCTTGTTCTGTCCGTGTTCAGGGTCCTTAAAGCATTTATTCTGCTCCTGTTCAGGGTCTTTGAAGAACTTGTTCTGCTCGTGTTCAGGGTCCTTAAGGCATGTGTTCTGCTGGTGTTCAGGGTCCTTCTTAAAGCCCTTTTTCTGCCAGTGTTCAGTGGCTGGGTGAGCTCTCGAAGGGAACAGGAAGTGTGTTGCTGTTGGATGTGTCAGCAGCAGCCTCTGCTGTTCACCCTCAGTCCACGAGACGATGTTTCACATGAGAACACGAGGCGAAGGGAACAGGCCATTCGACCCACCTGGGAGGGGCTCTTACCTGCAGACCAGACGCCGGAGTTGGTCCATGAAAATGATCCATGGTCCAATGAAAGCATAAAAAGCTGGACAGTGGTCACTTCTGACCTCAGATACTGCACGAATGACCAGTGTGTGTTTTTCAGGGGTGTGTTTTTTTCCCTGATTAATCATGAAATGGCGGTTCTCTGACCCTCCGCGCTGAATGCAGCGTAAGCGCTCTCCGCTAGCTGACTGGCAGCTGATTGCAGGGAAGATTAATCAGCAATAAAGCCCCAAAGAAGTCCCGACCGAGACGTTTGGGTTCTGATAAATCAGCCGCCTTTCTCCTGATTAAATGGGAGAAATCGGGAACAATCAGAGCCCTGATTCTTCCGTGCCTGATTCCTATGTGGCAGATCTCTGTGAATGGCTGTCATCATCAGGGTTTTAACGACATGATTTAATGGCCACTAAATGATTTTGATCATTCCACGTATCAATTCAGGCCATATTCTTTTGCTATTACATTCCTTGATTTATCCCTTTAAGGCTTTGAAGAAAACTGAACACGGGTCACAGTGATCTAGAAAGATATGAAATTACCATAAGATATGAAATATTGCTGCACAGAATGTTCCCTGTGCTTGGTTAGCTTGCTGCTGGATGTGTAATTCTGCCAAACCGTGAAATGTTTTAAAGTGATTTGTAAATGCATTGTAAAGGCATTGCATCATAAGGACGCTTTGTATGTCTCGAGCTGTTTATGAGGACTTTGGTGCCACAGTGAAGATGGGGTTTAGATCCTCATCTGACCTAGCTCCTCGCAGGAGCCTCGTTCTGCCCTGTTCCGGCTCTTATTTTAAGGGGAACTCACCCCCAAAATCTTTTGGGGAATTTGGTACTTTTTTGTCTTACCCTCAGAATAATGGGTGTGACCTGTGTTTCATATGTAAAAAAAAAAAAACTTTCACCCATGTCTGCGAAACACCAATTTTGGTGATTATTTTAGCAAGACATAAAATGACTGCTTTTTATAATTCATGTAATTGTAAAGACTCTTTTTAATGGGAAAATGCTGAGATCTGACACCTTTTTTTCCCAACATTCTCTATATCACTGAAGTCACAATCAGAAAATGTGATTCATAATTTTAGTTTTGGGGTTCATTCTCTTCAATGGGATGAAAAGGGTGGAGTTATACCTAGGTGACATTATTGTTTTGGGCAGGGCTCTGTATTTTCAATGTTTGTAAATGAACATACAGTATGTGGCACAAGTGGATGAATGATTCTTCAGGTGAATACCAGCAGGTTAAGTCATTAATTACCTCAGGATTTCCCCTTTAACTGAAGCTGAGGTGTAGGCAGCTGAACCTGAACATCAGCACTCCTAGCTCACCCCCGTACCGCGCGTTTGGGGACCCAAAGGGGTCTGGACTCTCAGTACGGGTTTTGACGCGTGTTTGGAGTTGTAGATACATCGCTGTAGATGGACGTGAGGCACGCACTGTCACAGGTGTCTGGCGGTGGCTTCTCATGAGCTGGGCTTAAAAATGTCTGTGCTTGTGCTAGAACCTGTGTGTGTGTGTGTGTGTGTGTGTGTGTGTGTGTGTCAGAACCCGTGCGTATGCTAGAACAGGTGTTCTGGGGGCAGAGGTCTAATGACACCTGTCGCCTTTATTTAGGGTAAATCCTACTGTGGTTCAGTCAGGCCAGGAACTCAACTGAAATAATTCACTGGAAAAATCCCCGTAGAACATTATGGGTATTTTTGTTTCCGAACCCAGGTGGCCAGAATTTTTAGAGATCCACACCTCTTTTTCGTCTGGGATCAGCTTTTACCGTCTGGGATCAGCGCTTACTGACTGTGATCGGCACTTACTGTCTGGGATCAGCACTTACTGTTTGAGATGAGCGCTTCCTGTCTGGGATCAGCTCTCCCTATCTGGGATCAACGCTTCCTGTCTGGGATCAGCACTTACTGTCTGTGATTAGCGCTTATTGTCTGTCATCCGCACTTACTGTCTGAGATGAGTGCTTACTTCCTGCCTGTGATCAGCCCTTTCTGTCTTGGATCAGTGCTTACTGTCTGGGATGAGCGCTTACTGTCTGTGATCAGCCCTTACTGTCTGGATTCAGCACTTACTGTCTGTGATCAGCCCTTACTGTCTGGGATCAGTGCTTACGGTCTGTGAGATCAGCACTTACTGTCTAGGATCAGTGTTTACTGTCTGAGATCAGCCCTTACTGTCTGGGATCAGTGCTTACTATCTGGGATCAGCACTTACTGTCTGGGATCAGCGCTTACTCTCTGGGATCAGTGCTTACTGTCTGGGATCAGCGCTTACTGTCTGGGATCAGCGCTTACTGTCTGGGATCAGCGCTTACTGTCTGGGATCAGCACTTACTGTCTGGAATCAGCGCTTACTGTCTGGGATCAGCGCTTACTGTCTGGAATCAGCGCTTACTGTCTGGGATCAGCGCTTACTGTCTGGAATCAGCGCTTACTGTCTGGGATCTGCACTTACTGTCTGGGATCTGCACTTACTGTCTGGGATCAGCGCTTACTGTGAGATCTGCGCTTACTGTCTGGGATCAGCACTTACTGTCTGGGATCAGCCCTTGCCATTGCTGAGGTCTTATCAGGGATATTTTAACTTAAACTCTGATCAGATTCTTATACGTGTTCGCATGGTTTATATATGTACAGGGTACATGTTTGTTTGCTCATGAATGCTTCTATTGTTGTGTGAATGTGATTGAGGATGTATCCATTGTTGTGTGAATGTGATTGAGCATTTTCCATTGTTGTGTCAATGTGATTGAGGATGTATTCATTGTTGTGTGAATGTGATTGAGGATGTATCCATTGTTGTGTGAATGTGATTGAGGATGTATCCATTGTTGTGTGAATGTGATTGAGGATGTATCCATTGTTGTACAGTCTTGATTTTTTTGTAGCTGCTGGAAACGAATTGCCCCCTAGGGGATATGAATAGACTGAACTGACCTGAACTGAACTGACCTGTGCTTTCACCTTTGACCCACTTTCCCTGAGCGGCTGCGACTGGTTATGAAATTTCAGCTGCGTGGAAGCGGGCGAGTCCGTGGCGTCCAGCCTGGCGTTTGAGGCGGGACGCATTTCAGTTTTTTCAGTCCCTTTGCCTGAGTGGAGTGAGTTTAAAGCGCATTTGCGCTTGAACCCTCGCCGGACCGCGCGCTGCGTGACCGGGCGGCGGCTTCACGCTTCGACCGCTTCCCGTGGGCTGTGGGGCGGTTGCTAAGGCGATGTGCGTTTCCTGTGTCCCCAGGGGCCCCGGACCCCACGGCGGGGGCCAGCATAGACGACGAGAACTGCTGGCACCTGGACGAGGAGCAGGTCCAGGAGCAGGTGAAGCTCTTCCTGTCACAAGGCGGTTACCATGGCTCCGGCAAGCAGCTCAACCTCCTATTCGCCAAGGTAGGCCTCCTCACGCCCCGCCCCACTGCCCAAATACAGTCCTTTCATACAGCTGTGTAGCGAACGGCTTAGCGGCCAGTTAGCCACCTGGGAGGCCAGCCTGCGGCCTGTACACAGTTTGCAGGCCCCGTTCCCAAATTATTCCTCCAAGAGGTCTCACCTGCACCCACGCTGCCCCAGTGATAGGCTCCACCCACACCCAGAACTGGGCCAGACCTGGAGCTGAAACCCTTTAACTCTTTAGATGCTGGTAAAATGTGAAAAACCCTTTTCTTTATCCTGGAGAATAAAAATGAATATCATTGCTTACTTAACAGTGCAATAATATTGAAGAATAATGTTAGGAATATTAGTAAAGTAAAAATATCCATGAAAAAGTGTAATACTCTGCTGGATTTACACTGCTGTCTAGAGGGTTCTGATATTTAAAGTGACGGTTTGATCCAGGAGGGAGGGGTTCCATTCACATTTAATTCTTTTTTTGCCCCCCCTCAGTCCATCTTTCTCTTTGGAAAGGGCAGTTTGTCTTTGGGCTGTTTGACTGAGAAGTGTGTTCAATTCTTAGCGTAAACATTGTGTGCGTCACAGTGCGCATTTGGAAATTAACCCCAGGGGAAATGGGCATGTCTTAATCGACTGATTTAACAAGGTTTTGTTATGATGTACCATATTATTATTATTCAAACTCTTTTTATGTGTTTTATATTCTCAAGGATCCATTATTTGATATTAACTGTGTTGTGTTTGTAATGGGGAGTAATACATCACTGTATAATATTCAGTAATTTAACAGGCGTTGTTGATAAGGTCGTACGTGTCCCTGTTAAAATGGCGGACGACGGAAGGGAACAGGAAGTGTGTTGCTGTTGGGGAGGTGGCACCAGCCTGTGCTGTTCACCCTCAATCCACAAGCTGACGTTTCTCTTCCTTTTACCAGAACTGTTTACTGTGTACTGTTTACATTGCTGTGAATGTATGAAATAATAATAAGGAAGGAAGCTGTTATACATTAGAATCTCACATAATACTGTAATATTTCTGATAATACTAAACGCTGAGAGAGTATTTTATGCCCGGCACTGGCTTGGAGAGTCTGTTTGCTGTGGTGTGTAAGTTTCACACTGAACGCTGATTATTGAGTGGGATTTGAATGCATGCTGTTGGTTATTGTACAGAAGGCTGTTTACGCTCCAGACTCCCTCCTGATTGGCTGAATTAAATGCTTTTACTCAGCAGTTCGCTGTCATCAGTGACTCTCGTCGCTTGCGTTTCACTCACCCTGCCTTTTCACAAGAGTTGTGTGTTCCTCGTTCGGTGAGGTGAATGTGACTGTGTCTGGGATTTGAACCTGCGACCGCTCGGGCCCTTTACCGCTGTTGAACGCAGAACTCGTTCACGCGACCGTAGACCGACCGGGTCAGGTTCACACGGGGGACCCACATCCACTGCTGGCCTCTCGGGTGATTTCAGCGGAGTCCTGAAAGGTCAAAGGTGCAGCAGCGTCACTGCGCCCCGTCTTTGCTGGGATTTGAAGCTGTTATTAGTCTGTAGACACTTTTGTGTGGAGGCTGGGGGGAGGGAGCAGGCCTGCTGTCCCTCCCTCCCTCCATCCGTCCGTCCGTCCGTCCGTCCGTCCCCCTGTCCCCCTGTCTGTCTGACCCGGCTGTTCTTCCTTCCCCAGGTGCGGGAGATGCTGAAGATGAGGGACTCAAACGGGGCGCGCATGCTCACCCTCATCACCGAGCAGTTCATGGCCGACCCCCGCCTGTCGCTATGGAGACAGCAGGGGACCACCATGACCGACAAGTACAGGCAGCTGTGGGACGAGCTAGGTGAGTCACGCCCAGGGGTCCCGCCCGAATGTTCGAAGCCCCAACGCCACCCTGCTACCCGCCCCCCCCCCCCCCCACCCCCCAGCAGACCCCAGCGCTGTCTCTACACACAGACCTGCGCGCATGTAAGCACCATAACCTAAGCAGTCCCGGAATGCATGGGGAAAGGTACCAGGTGCCGTGTCTCTTCCTTTCCCAGATTTTATTTATTTTTGCGTATTGCGTTCTGAGCCCCCGCCCCCCCCCCACCCTGAGCGCGCGGCGGGGGGAATGATGGGTAATCGCTCTAATGGCCGCTGGCTCGCCGCCCGCCGTCCCGGAGCTGGGGACGTTTGGTCGATTTTTGGCTCTCCTCTGCCCCTCGCACTAATGTGAGTGCCAGCCCCCTCAGTGAGCTGTGCTGAGCAATGATCCTTTCATTAGAACTTACCCAGCATTCCCTGCGGTGCGGGCTCTCAGCGCTACTGGAGGAACGGGTCTGGGGGGGGGGGCGGGCGTGGCCGTTAGCTCCCGGGGTTCTTGGGGGGTTTCTGGGGGATGTGTCGTTGAAGATTTTTGGCGTGGATTCCCCGTGCCTTTTCGCTGAACTCTCTCAGCACGTCTGGAATTTTCCGGGCAAAGAGCTAATCTGTTTATTTTGGGAGCCGCCGATTAATGTGTAACAGGTACCAGTGCACGGGGTGAGCCACTCAGCTGTGAGGGTGACGAGGTGGGGGTGCGGTGCCTATTTGAGTCACTGAGACAGTCATCTGTTTAACAACTGGCTTCTGCAGGGGGGCTTAGTCCACCCCTCACCTCTGAACCCCCTCCTCCACCAGCCCCCCCCATCCCCCCACGAACAAACAGTGAACCTCTTTGTTGGACACTGAGAGAAATTCTAATGCAGCGACACACAGAATTTTATCGGGTTTGGAATGAGACGTGGCCCGGGTTAGAGTAGAACCGGGGGGGCCTCCTGCTTCGGAGGTCCCAGGAGGAGGGCACGTTGGGGGCCAGCGCCTGGTCCCTAATCGGTAGGGTCCTGGTTTGGGTTTTTATAGCCTGTTCCCCTCTCTGTCCAAACCCGCGCGGTGTGTCTCCGGCACAAACACAAACACATTAGCCAGCAAAACTGCATTTCGTTCTTAATTTTGTTCCTGGGGCGAATGGCCTGGTGTTGGGATTGATGGAGACTGTGACTGGCCTTCATGGGTGAATGGGGGGTTCTGGAGGGACAGCAGCCCTGTTCAGTGCTGTTCAGTGTGTGTGCTTGCTGTCTCGTCGCTGGGAGATCTCTCCGGGCGTGCGCACGTTTCGTTTGAGCGTGGAGGGGCTGTTGTCAGGGGGGTCCGGCGAACGCACTAGTTCATGCGCTCCCCGTCCTGCGACGGGAACTGCCAGTGGGCGGGGCCTCGTTTCGCGGGCCCCTGGCTGTGATGGTGCGAAACTGCAGGAGTGCTCTTGACGGAGACGGGTGGTGCTCACGCCTGACTGACGCACGCAGCGCGCTCCACGTCTCCCTCTCCGCATCTCCCCCTCTGCACTCCGCTTCTCCCCCTCTGCGTTCTGCGTCTCCCCCTCCACGTCTCCCCCTCTGTGCTCTGCGTCTCCCTCCCTGCGCTCCGCGTCTCCCCCTCCGCGTCTCCCCTCGCGTCTCCCCCTCCGCGTCTCCCCCTCTCGCGCTCCCTCTGCTCTCCCTCGCGTCTCTCCCCCCCTGCGTCTCCCCCTCTCGCTCCTCCCCCTCTGCGTCTCCCCGTCCCTCTGCGTCTCCTGGCTCCTCGCGTCTCCCCCTCTGCGTCTCCCCCTCTGCGTTCTGCGTCTCCCCCTCTGCGTCTCCCCCTCTGCGTCTTCCCCTCTGCGTTCCGGTGGCCATCTTATCTCTCAGGGAGAGGCTGTTCTCCTCCGTTAATAGAGGGAGGTGGGCTGGCAGCTTTGTGGAAGAGCACCTATAGCGGGACTCGTAGCATGTCGAGGACGCTTGCTCCGCCCCTTCGTCCAGCCCTGTGGCGGGGTCTCAGTGAAGCTGCAAACGGTGCGTAACTCCCAGACTCGAGGGGGGGGCAGTGTGTGAGATTACTGTAACAGATTTACGTTGGGGGGGCAGAGAGGGGGGGCGAAATCGCCCCTTTGTGCCGAAACAAAGGAGCGGTAGTGCGAGACGGAGGTGTCCGGCCTGCAGGCCCCCACTGGGGGGTCTACCTGCAGTGCACCGTACTGTCTGTCTGCAGCCACTACGTGTGTGTGTGTGTGTGTGTGTGCATGTGCGTGTGTATGTGTGTGTGTGTGTGTGTGTGTGTGTGTGTGTGTGTGTGTATGGGTGTGTGTGTGTGTGTGCATGTATGTGTGTCTCTGTGTGCGTGTGTGTGTGAGTGCGTGTGTGTGTGTGTGCATGTGCGTGTGTATGTGTGTGTGTGTGTATGTGTGTGTCTCTGTGTGTGTGTGAGTGCGTGTCTGTGTGTGTCCATGTGTCTGTATCCGTGAGGGGGGAGGGGGGTAGTGAGAAGGACGGTGTGTTGCCGTGACAGCGTGGTTCTGTGCTCTTCGGTCAGAGTGTGAGGGCGCTGACAGACTCAATCAGGACAGAAGCTTTAAATTAGCCTCATGAAGGAGAGGGGGAACTACAGCCGGGAGTGGGGGAGGGGTGTGTGTGTGTGAGAGAGAGAGATAGAGAGAGGGAGTGTCTGTGTGCGTGCATGTGTGTGTATGTGTGACTTGTGTGATATGAAACACAATATTGTTTTAATTGATTACAGTGGAAGTGAGTGAGAACAGTGCATTCGGAGGGGTTGGGGGGGTGGGGGGGCAGTGTGCAGTTAATTACCTCGGTGTGCTGTAATCCCGTCACCGTCTGATGAGGTTTAGTGGTCAGACAGTCTTTTCCAGGAGAGACTCACTCTGCTGGCCAGCCTATGGGACAGTCCGCTTTAAAAAAATGATTTTTTTGTATTAATATGATTGTTTTGATGATGCACCCCCCCCCTCCCCCCCCCAGTCCGTGGATTTATCTCGTAATGATTAATTACAGCAGCTTGTGTTTTGCGTGTCCAGCGTTTGGGATAAATGGGGAACTAGCGCTGCAGCTTGGGATGGATTATGGCCTGTTTGCCGTTTCAGACGGTTGGATTCGGTCTAGGCTGTTATCGCCTCCCTTCCTTTGTTCTGTTCTGTTTGTTCTGTTTTTGAACGCTTGTTTTCTTAGGGGTTTTGCCCCCCTCTCCCCCCCCCCCCCCATTCGGTTTGCTAATCTTCTGTTCCTGGTGATTGCTCATAAGCGCATTATCACGGTTATTTTATGCGTTTATTCTTTGGATGCCTTTTTAATTTTATTTATTCTTTAATTGTACGGCGGCGGCTGCTAGCGCGGTGGCACACTGGCCGATATCTTTGAGCAGGCTGTCCTTCAGTGTCTGTCGCTGCCTCTCCTCAAACAAAGACACCATGCTGAAGCCTCCCTGTCTGTCTCTCACCCTCTCCCCCCTTCTGCCCCCCCCCGCAGTCCCATCCCCTCTCATTCCCCACCTCTCCCTCACCATCTCTCTCCCTCCCTCCCTCACCATCTCTCTCCCTCTCTCCACCAACAATCCCTTTCTCAGTCTCCCCCACCTCTTTCACATCTTCTCTCTCCTCATCTTCTTTTCTCTCTCTCTCTCTCTCTCTGTCAGTGGTCAGGCCTGTGTGAGTTGCTCAGGGAGTGATTAAACCTTCATACGCTGCACATGCAGCTCAGTGGCACTGGCAGGACTGCAGGACCATACACACAGCGCTTTAATACTGTACCCACAATGAGTTAAAGCCCTGGGGCTCCGCCCGGGAACCAGCGGGGGATTATGGGATACCTCGCCGCCCGTCCCCTCGGTCAGGTTCTTCTCCAGGTCTGGAACAGGATATGGCTACGTGCCTCATATGGTTTTATTCTGCAGGTGCCTTTCTCCGGGGCAGAGACAGGTGCTTGGCTTGCTTTTCTGGGGTCTCTCTTCCAGAGATTTCCGGAACGTTACCGGAACATGCCGCTTCCATGGTAACGGTGCCGATGTTTACTTGGGCGGTGGCCTTCCCTGAATAAGGTCAGGGGTGTGGGTCAGAGGTGTGTGGACCCTTTCGTCTCTGGTCAAATTCACCCGAACATCAGCGCGTGGGGAATGCGGGAGGTTCGGTTTTCCCACTTTGTCCGTGTGAATGTTGGGATTTCTGTATCGGGCGGGAAACGCAGGGTCGGCCAGAGAAGCTCTCCCGCTCCCTCGCTTTGGGAAGGCCGCGGAGTCGGACGCGTTCCCCCCCCAGCTCTCCCGCTCCCTCGCGTTGGGAAGGCCGTGGAGTCGGACGCGCTCCCCCCCCAGCTCTGCCGCTCGCTCGCGTTGGGAAGGCCGCGGAGTCGGGCGCGTTCCCCCCCCAGCTCTCCCGCTCGCTCGCGTTGGGAAGGCCGCGGAGTCGGACGCGTTCCCCCCCCAGCTCTACCGCTCGCTCCTGAGAGAGCCGAACACTCTGCGTTCAGCAGACGGCCGTGTCCGCGACACGTTCAACAGATTTCGTTCTGAAATGGAAGCCATGTATGGGTGGATGTACGCTGAAGCGGTGAAGGCTGAGTGTCTGCTCTTAATTCCCCCTGCTGTGACGAGCACAGTTACAGTCCTGTGGTTCGAGCGGCCTCTCTGGTTTTAACCGGTTTCTCTTTCATGCTGCCACTGAATTTTACCTGCGGTGGGTGGGAGGGGCCACGTCCCTTTTTTCGACTCATTCAGAGACAGACGTGTCGGGGGCAGTATCGTTTTCCCAGACACGTGACGTTTTTTTTATTATTTATTTATTTATTTATGTATTTATTTATAGCTCTTCCACTGCGTGTAGTTATACAGTAGGTGAGAGGGGGAAGAGGGTGCCAGAGTTTGAAAGCACTCTGACTCTGCAAAAACAGGGCTCAGAGAAAGACATCTTTTCTTTTGTCCAGTTCGTCCTTAAATGAGAACAAAAAATGCACTGATGTGAACCATTAAAAAAAAAAAAAAAAAACGAAGATTCGATTAGCTGCTGGGTTCCTCTGGCTGGCGGATTTGCATGTTTACCCCAGTTGCTGGGCGGCAAAGTCAGGCCGGCCTCTTATTTGACGGCTAATAAACCAATGGGAAGATACTGTATGAGGTCGTTTGTCTGCATTAAAGGTGGCCGGGCTTATTGGAACCGTCAGCTGACCTATTTCTCTGTTTGTCTGTCTGAAGTAATGAAGCTGTGTGCGCTGAAAGCAGCTTCTGTGGGGGCTTAATGGGGCTGCCCATCTTTCCGCCTGTCCAAATATTGCCAACCCAAAGGGTTTTAACCCTTTAATTATCTGAGCAGGCATGTTTCCCCAGGGCCTTGGTATTTCCCTGCCCCCCCCCCCCCCAGGGCCTTGGTATTTTCTTGTGCTCAGGATGAATTGGTAGACAGTCCAGGCTGGGTTCAGGGGGCCCACCACACCCCCCCCCTCCATTTTGTTGCTGTCTGTGTAAGGCAGGGTCCACTTTGTCCCAATCCAAGTAAGTTTTACTTTCTTTTTTTTTCTTCCTTCTTTCTTTTTTTAGTGTTGACTTTAAATTGAAAGTACGCCAGGCAGTTTCTTATCCTGAGATCAAACGCTGCTACTGTAAATTCGGGGGGTGGGGGAAGGGGAGGGGAGGGGGGGTCAACATGGCAGGGCTCTTAATGTCATGTTTACCATTCTGAGCTGATTAACCCGGGAACCAAACCATGCGGAAAAAAGGCCCCTTCTTTCCCAGGACCCAGCGGGCGTGGCCTGTGGCTGAGGTGGGGCCCCAGGGGATGGCAGGGAGCCGCCGGGGGCGGGGGACGGGTTGGGGGGGGGGCAATGATGCGAGCCCCCGTCAGCAGGTTCTCAGGTTCTTTTTTAAACACAAGTCTCTTGAATTACACCCGGGCCTCAGGGACGGGTGGGGGGGAGTTGGGGTCAATTCTGTGTCGATTCGGACAATTGATTGAAAATGTCAATAATGTTCAATGAGGGTTTTTTTAGTGAATGAACTGTGTTTCACTTCCTGTCCTGGATTGACTGAACTGAAATGGAATTGACCCCCAAACTCTGGCATCTTGGGATAATAATTTTCTGGGATTTTATCAACAGCAAGATAAATGTCCAATCAGGGTCCGTATTAATAAAGCATCTTGGAAAAAGAGTGCTGACTTAGAATCAGGTTTTCCCTGTCTGTGCATTATGAACTGAAGCTGCAACTGATCCTAGATCAGTGCTTCCGGTCTGAGGCCTCTGATGCTTTATGAATACTGGTCCAGGTCATCGTTTGGGACAGTTAAAATGGAGTAAGAGCTGAAGTGGGAGGGGCCAGACCGGACTCTCCCTAGTAAGATTGAATGGGAGGAAGATCAGATCAGTGCGTGTGAGTGCGTGTGTGTGTGCGCGTGTGTGTGCGTGTGAGTGCGTGTGAGTGTGCGTGCGTGTGCACATGCGTGTGCCTGTTTGTTTCTCTCCCTTGCAGGGGCCCTGTGGATGTGCATAGTCTTACTGTGTTTCTCTCCCTTGCAGGGGCCCTGTGGATGTGCATAGTCTTACTGTGCTTCTCTCCCTTGCAGGGGCCCTGTGGATGTGCATAGTCTTACTGTGTTTCTCTCCCTTGCAGGGGCCCTGTGGATGTGCATAGTCTTACTGTGCTTCTCTCCCTTGCAGGGGCCCTGTGGATGTGCATAGTCTTACTGTGCTTCTCTCCCTTGCAGGGGCCCTGTGGATGTGCATAGTCTTACTGTGTTTCTCTCCCTTGCAGGGGCCCTGTGGATGTGCATAGTCTTACTGTGCTTCTCTCCCTTGCAGGGGCCCTGTGGATGTGCATAGTCTTACGTGTTTCTCCCCTTGCCAGGGGCCCTGTGGATGTGCATAGTCTTACTGTGCTTCTCTCCCTTGCAGGGGCCCTGTGGATGTGCATAGTCTTACTGTGTTTCTCTCCCTTGCAGGGGCCCTGTGGATGTGCATAGTCTTAAACCCGCACTGCAAGCCGGAGCAGAAGCTGGCCTGGCTCAGACAGCTGAACAAGTGGAACAGCGTGGACGTGTGTCCCTGGGAGGACGGTAACCACGGAAACGAGCTGCCCAATTTAACCAACGCCTTGCCTCAGGGCGCGCACGCTAACCAAGGTGAGCCGGAGCGCGGAAGAGCCGCTCTTTTAATCAGCTCCCCTTTCCCAGGCACCCCCTCCCGCGCTCTCGCTTTTTTAGCCTTTCTGTGACTAATGGAACGGTCCGGATAATCAGCAGCCCCGGTCCTGCAGCTACGGCCACCCCTCACCCCTCAGAAACAGCTTCCCACCAAGCATTGAGCATCGCTGCAGGCACACTGGCTGATGCCAGTGTGAGCTGATTGGCTGATGCCAGTGTGAGCTCATTGGCTGATGCCAGTGTGAGCTGATTGGCTGATGCTGTGTGAGCTCATTGGCTGATGCCAGTGTAGCTCACTGTGTGATGCCAGTGTGGGCTTATTGGCTGATGCCTGTGCGAGCTCATTGGCTGATGCCAGTGTAGCTCACTGTGTGATGCCAGTGTGGGCTTATTGCCTGATGCCAGTGTAGCTCATTAGCTGATGCCAGTGAAGCTCATTGGCCGATGCCAGTGTGGCTCATTGGGTAATTTCGATGCTCTGACACTGTAGCTATTTGCCGGAAGCTCCCAGATTTGGACCTGCTCTCTGGAGCTCTGCATCTTACACAAGCTTCCAGGATTTCCAGCTTTTTTCATTGACTTTCATGGATTAAGCTGCAAACATTGCCAAGGAGGGGGGGGGGGGGGGTGAATAATGCAGTGCACCCAAAAGGAAGACAAAAAAGCGGAGAAAAGGCATGTGCTAAAAACAGTGAACGACAGTGGAAAGCGTCGAGTGCGTTCTCAGTAGCCCAGCGCAGTAGGCCTGCTAAACGGACAGGTACTCCGGGGTGTAAAAAGGACTTTCGCCTGACAGCCCGGAGGCTGACGCACCCCTGGGACTGGCTTCTGGGACCCAGCTAGACCCAGGCCCTGCTAACCCCCTCCTCTCTCTCCCCCGCCCCCCCTCACCCCCTCCCCCCTCCCCTCTCCGGCAGATTTGGCCAACAGGCCCCACCGGACGGTCTTCACGCGAGCCATCGAAGCGTGCGATCTGCACTGGCAGGACAGCCACCTGCAGCACATCATCAGCAGCGACCTCTACACCAACTACTGTTACCATGACAACACTGAAAACTCGCTCTTCGACTCCCGGGGACGGCCCCTGTGGCACGGTGAGCGGACCGGACCGGAAAAGACGTCCGCCTGACTCCACTCTTTGTCCCTCCATTTCTATGGCCTTCGCCAAAGGAAAAGATGGAATGAAAGAAAGTTAAGAAAGAAAGAGACATGGGATAAGGCTAGAGGGGTGGGGGGGATCTGGGGAGTGTGGGGGAGGTGGGGTGTAGTGGTCAGGCTGGGGACTTGTTTTACTGAAAGAATTTAAAGGGCTTTTGCCACGGGGAATGGTGGCCCCATTGGAGGCGAGTTGGCTGGGTCTTATTTAGTTTCGTTTTTTTGGGTTGACGGGGGAGTGGGGGGGAGGGGGGCGAGCGAATGGGCTCATTGTGCACTCTAACAGGGTCCTGTCCCGCTCTCCCTCGCACAGAGCACGTCCCCACGGCCTGCGCCCGGGTGGACGCCCTGCGTTCCCACGGCTACCCGCGGGAGGCACTGTGGCTCGCCATCTCCATCGTCAACACCCTGCGGCGGCAGCAGCAGAAGCAGCTGGATCTCTTCCGCGCGCACAAGAAAGGTGGGAGAGAAGTTACGCAGCCACACGCATTACACAGCGCACATTACACAGCGCGTTACACAGCGCACATTACACAGTGCGTTACACAGCGCGTTACACAGCACACATTACACAGCGCGTTACACAGCGAGCATTACACAGCGCGTTACACAGCGAGCATTACACAGTGTGTTACACAGCGCACATTACACAGTGTGTTACACAGCGCACATTACACAGTGTGTTACACAGCGCACATTACACAGTGTGTTACACAGCGCACGTTACACAGTGTGTTACGCAGCCGCACGCGTTACACAGTGCGTTACACAGCGCACATTACACAGTGCGTTACACAGCACACATTACACAGCGCGTTACACAGCACACATTACACAGTGTGTTACACAGCGCGTTACACAGCACACTTTACACTGTGTTACACAGCACACATTACACAGTGTGTTACACAGCGCGTTACACAGCGAACATTACACAGTGTGTTACACAGCGCACATTACACAGTGTGTTACACAGCGCACATTACACAGTGTGTTACACAGCGCGTTACACAGCGCGTTACACAGCGCACATTACACAGCGCGTTACACAGTGCGTTACACAGCGAACATTACACAGCGCGTTACACAGCGAACATTACACAGCGCGTTACACAGCGAGCATTACACAGTGTGTTACACAGTGTGTTACACAGCGCACATTACACAGTGTGTTACACAGCGCGTTACACAGCGCGTTGCACAGCACACATTACACAGTGTGTTACACAGCGCACATTACGCAGTGTGTTACACAGCACACATTACGCAGTGTGTTGCACAGCACACATTACACAGTGTGTTACACAGCGCACATTACGCAGTGTGTTACACAGCACACATTACGCAGTGTACACAGCACACTACGCGTGTGTTGCACAGCACACATTACCAGTGTGTTACACAGTGCACATTACACAGTGTGTTACCCAGCACACATTACACAGTGTGTTACACAGCACACATTACGCAGTGTGTTACACAGCACACATTACGCAGTGTGTTACACAGCACACATTACGCAGTGTGTTGCACAGCACACATTACACAGTGTGTTACACAGCACACATTACACAGTGTGTTACACAGCGCGCATTACACAGTGTGTTACACAGCACACATTACACAGTGTGTTACACAGTGCGTTACACAGCGTGCATTACACAGTGTGTTACACAGCACACTTACACAGTGTGTTACACAGCACGCATTACACAGTGTGTTACACAGCACACATTACACAGTGTGTTACACAGTGCACATACCAGGTGTTACACAGCACACATACACAGGTGTACACAGCATCATTACGCAGTGTGTTACACAGCACACATACACAGTGTTTACACAGTGCACATTTCACAGTGTGTAACAGCACACATTACACAGTGTTACAAGCGCACGTCACAGTTGTTACAAGCGCACGTTACAGTGCGTTACGCAGCATTATGCCGCCTCATAGCACATCTGGTCCTCAGCATTGGCATCTGCCTACTCGTCGGTGCTGCTGGATCCCTGTTATTGACACGCCTCCAGTCAGAGTGATTCCATAATGGCCGCTGTTAGCGTAGGAGCCATCTTATTATGAGACCTGTCCTAGCTGCAAACCCTCACATACTCAGTTACATACGAGGTCTGTGTCATGTAAAGGCTCCACCTTGTCACACTTGTTGGCTCCGTCTTACTGTTCGTTTTGCCAGAATAGCGCACAGAGAACTGGTCTGTCGTTTGTCACGTGGACATTCGTTCGGTGAGCTAGGACCGCACATAAAAAGGGCGAGCTCATTCTCTGCTACAGACTGCAAAAAAACGGCCAGTTTATTCTCGTTTGCATAAACTTCTGTGTTTGCCTTAAAATTAATTGTTTTTTATTTTCCGTACATAGTGACACGGTTATACTGGCATCCTTTTACTGTTGTAATGGGCAACGTTTCTCTGGGGAGTTTTATTATTTTTTGTTTTTGCTTTAATCGTGCAGTGCCTTTCCCAGGGATGTGTTGTGAGGATT
>NC_057946.1:32381110-32423610 GCF_018555375.3 Anguilla rostrata | reverse complement strand
TGATAGCTGCATGATGAACTATCGATTTTTATTTTTTATCTTTTTAAGAGAGGACAGCTCAGGGGACCCCTGAAGTAATGATTTCAGGCAGAGGAGAGTGCGCTCGAGGGCAGGTGTGTCTGAATGAGTTTTGGGTTCAGTAGGAAAGGGGTGCAGAGGGGTGCTCAGGGGTACTGACGGGTACTGACGGGTGCTCAGGGGTGCTCAGGGGTGCTCATGGGTGCTCAGGGGTGCTGTGGGGTACTGAGGGGTACTGAGGGGTGCTGAGGGGTACTGAGGGGTACTGACGGGTGCTCAGGGGTACTGAGGGGTACTGAGGGGTGCTCAGGGGTGCTGAGGGGTACTGAGGGGTACTCCCAGGCCCAGACTCCTCTTGGGTTCGCCGCGGCTTTGCCGCTCGGCCCGTTCAGCGAATCCCGCCGTACCGCGAGGGCCCGGAAACGCAGGGAGGGACGGGAGGTTTTACGGGTCCAGTTTGGGTCTGTCTAGATCAGTGGTTCTCAACTCGGGCCAGAAAGGGCCGGTGTGGGTGCAGGCTTTTGTTCCAACCGAGCAGGTACACACCTGATTCTACTGATCAAGGTCCTTAGTAAAGACTCCAAAGGTTGATTAGTAGAATCAGGTGTGTACCTGCTTGGTTGGAACAAAAGCCTGCACCCACACCGGCCCTTTCTGGCCCGAGTTGAGAACCACTGATCTAGATAATAAATAATACATTTATTATTCACAAATATGAACACTGTAATTATTAATAAATAATGGTAACAATGATGATGGTTAAAATCGGTGACAGTTAGTATGAGGTCACAGCTGTGTCTCTACGTGCAGAGTAGGCAGAAAGGTGATGTGTCACAGCGATGTCACACAGCGATGTCACACGGCGATATTTGTGCGTCTCCTCCCATTCGTTTTACCCGTGTCCACACGTCGCTTGTCGAGAAGCAGGTCAGGAGATGTGGGGGCGAGAAGGGGTCAGCTTCAGCTCATTGTTTGTCAAAAAAGTTCCTCTTCTTTCCGTTCAGGGCACCGAAGAGAAAGGTGACTCTTTGGCAACTTTGTTACTATGGCAACTTTCCAATTGTCATTTTGCTGCAACAACAACAACAATAATAATAATAACAATAATAATATGTTTTGTGTATGTAGTGTATATTGTATGGATGTAATCATGGGTAAAATAATTGTTAGGTTCACATTTTTCACTGTTTGAGATTCATATTCCTGCAGGGCATTGTGGGTCACCTTCATTTCTAAGCCGCATTCTTCCTTTCTTCTTCTCTTTTCTTGGGGGGAAGGAGAGTAAAACAGAATGTGGGAAGTCTTCTTTGTCATTTCTGTCGCGTGGGCTGTCCTTTCAGCGAGTGGCCTTGATGTTCTAGAGCTTTCCAGGGTTTCCCTTTAATAAACGGAAGGGCCCCATTTATCAGCTGACCAGGGGGTGGGTCTGACAGCATGGTGTACCAGCACGCACACCCCCCCCCACCCCCAGGGTACCAGTGCACACACCACCCCCAGTGTATCTGCACACACCCCCACACCCCTCCCCACACCTCCGGTATACCTGCCCACGCCCGTTCCCGGAATATTCCGGCGCTGAGGAGTCACATGGGCGAGACAGTAATAATCGCGCTCTTACCCAGAGCCCACTGTGACAGGCACATTTGCACCGCGCCCCAGAGATGTGCTTTTTCACAGCCAATTAAAATCTGGATTCCTTCATAAGCCAGAGAGAGACGCTGGAGAGATGCGGTCGCCGTGGAGACGGAGGGGGGGATATAGCTGTGGAGCAACAGAGGATGATGAGCACCACAGTCCAAAACAGAGAGCCCCCCCCCCCCCCCCACCCAGACAGCTCATACTCAGCTGTGGGCCTCGGTTTGGGTTTGTGCCTCCCCAGCCGAGCTCTGTGACTCCCCCAACAGGGCTCTGTACCTCCCCAGCCGAGCTCTGTGCCTCCCCAGCTGAGCTCTGTGACTCCCCAGCAGGGCTCTGTGATTCCCCAGCCGAGCTCTGTGACTCCCCAGCCGAGCTCTGTGACTCCCCAGCCGAGCTCTGTGACTCCCCAACAGGGCTCTGTGACTCCCCAACAGGGCTCTGTGACTCCCCAACAGGGCTCTGTGACTCTGCCATAGAGAGAGTGCTGCATTATTGTAAAAGCTCTTGATCTGCTGGAGCGCTCTGATGGTAAAACGCTGGCAGACCCAGAGGCCCGTGTGCAGGCTTCACATGCGGCGGTGGTGGCTGCACTCAGACACGCTCCTCCTCTTCCCTTCTTTTTGGCTGGACCGCAACAGCGGGGCCAGCCCTACAAACGCGAATGTCGGTGACTGACTGAGTGACTGAGTGATGAAGTTGCACCATTGGTCGGCCGGAGAGTTCCAGCCGTATACTAGGTTTTGACCCGGTCTTGTTTTCCTGTAGCCTTTCTCTCCTCCTGCACTCGTTTGCTGTCTCTTAACCACGTTAAACTTTTGTAATGCGGTGATCTGTTGGACCGGCCCGCTCAGCCTCAGTTCTGTAAGGTTCTGCGGGTCAGTCCTGAGACAGGCACAGAGTTGCAGAAAGATGAGTAGAGTGATGAGGATGAGGAGTGAAGATGAGGAGTGGTTCTGACTTACAGTGCTCTCTCTTCCTTCATCATCCCACCTTCTCCTTTTCCCAAACTCTTTCTACATCTACCCCTCCCTCCCTCTCTCTCTCTCTCTGTCTCTCCCTCTCTTAACCTCCATACCCCCTGCCCTTTCTCTCTCTCTCTCTCTCTCTCTCTCTCTCTCCCTCTTCTCTCTGTCTTCCTCCCTCCCTCCCTCCCTCTCTCCCCCTCTCAGATGGGGGCGGTCCGGCCAAGTGCTCGGCCCCGCAGCCGTTCCTGGCGCAGCGGCTCCTGGAGGAGGGCGAGACTTGCCTGTCGCTGGCGGTGGAGATGGCGCTGGTGGGGCTGGGGCAGCAGAGGATCATGCCCGACGGGCTGTACGCGCAGGAGAAGGTCTGCCGCAACGAGGAGCAGCTCATCTCCAAGCTGCTGGAGGTGGACCTCAACGACCACCTGGTCAAGATATTCCGCAAGCAAGCAGTCTTCCTGTTAGAAGGCAAGGCACGCCCACCGTCCTGCTCCCTGGCCCCTCCTCCTCCTTTTCTGGTCCCTCCTTCTTCCCGGCCCCTCCCACCTGCGATTCACACTGGCCAATTTACGCTGAACGTTATTGTCCTCCATTATGTTCCCATTGCTCCTGTAGTATCGAGCCAAGATGGCCGCTTTTCACACTGCCTTTTTTCAAACACCGCAAGCGTTTTGCAAAAACGGACCTCGAGGGAAGAACAAAATGTTTTGCACTCACCTCGATCAAAATATTTGCGAGTCGTTGTCCTACCAGTAGGCCTTCAGTGTCATTGGCACGTGCCCAGATGCCAACTGCCAAAAACACTCAGGTGTCTGCCTTGTTTTCCAATGAAAGTGAGGGTTCTTCTTCTGGAAAAAAACGAATACATTTCCAAAGCCGAGCTGGCAGATTTCCAGTCATAGCAGTGTTTTTTGGTTATTAATCTAATATCGATGACTGCTCAGGTTGATGTGTAGCTTAATTAGATGTGAAAAAGACTTACTGCTGTGTCTCTGTTTGTTCGAACAGCTCAGCATCTGTAACAGGCTGAACATTTCAGCGTCATAATATCACCTTATTAAATCAATAAGTCATCATTCAGAATGAAAATGAAACAGTGGCCATAAAGTTTTTATTTTTTGTTCTGTTTGCACATCCTTGCACATAAACACATCCTGCACAGCCTTATAAACACATCATGCACAGCCTTATAAACACATCCTGCACAGCCTTATAAACACATCCTGCACAGCCTTATAAACACATCCTGCACAGCCTTATAAACACATCATGCACAGCCTTATAAACACATCCTGCACAGCCTTATAAACACATCCTGCACAGCCTTATAAACACATCATGCACAGCCTTATAAACACACTCTGCACAGCCGTATAAACACATCATGCACAGCCTTATAAACACATCATGCACAGCCTTATAAACACATTCTGCACAGCCGTATAAACACATCATGCACAGCCGTATAAACACATCATGCACAGCCTTATAAACACATCATGCACAGCCTTATAAACACATCTGCACAGCCTATAAACACATCCTGCACAGCCTTATAAACACATCCTGCACAGCCTTATAAACACATCATGCACAGCCTTATAAACACATCATGCACAGCCTTATAAACACATCCTGCACAGCCTTATAAACACATCATGCACAGCCTTATAAACACATCCTGCACAGCCTTATAAACACATCATGCACAGCCTTATAAACACATCCTGCACAGCCTTATAAACACATCGCACAGCCTATAAACATCCTGCACAGCCTTATAACACATCCTGCACAGCCTTATAAACAATCCTGCACAGCCTTATAAACACACATGCACAGCCTTATAAACACATCCTGCACAGCCTTATAAACACATCATGCACAGCCTTATAAACACATCCTGCACAGCCTATAAACATCTGCACACCTTATAAACACATCCTGCACAGCCTTATAAACACATCCTGCACAGCCTTATAAACACATCATGCACAGCCTTATAAACACATCATGCACAGCCTTATAAACACATCCTGCACAGCCTTATAAACACATCATGCACAGCCCTAATGGAAATGGTGTTATGCGTTTGCCAAAGGTCTAACTGCCAAACACGCAGGATGTTGTCACACTGCGGTTCTAATTTTTCACCATGGAGGGCGTAGGATGTGGTGTGCAGTGAAGGGGGGGGGGGTCCGTCTGGGGAGCCACCCCCGTCTCCCCCCAAGTACCACCCCTGCCGCTGCCCCAGGGAGGACCACCCACCTCTGGGTGAGGGAATAATAGAGCTCCCAGGCTGAGCTTGGCGAGCAGGCCCGAATGCATCCAGCGAGCGGGCGCTGTGCTCGTGATGTGGGCTGAGCCCCCCCTTGGGTGGCGGGGGTTGGGGGGGCAAGCCGTCACATATGGATTTCAGCATCGCAGTTTATACAGCAAGCAAGCAGTAAAAAAAAAAAAAAAAAAACTTTAAAAAACGACCCGGCTGTTTTGAAAGTGAGCCGCGGTTTCATCTGGTTGGGAAATGGGGGGGGGCTTGCCGCCCATAGGCAGATGCTTTGGGGGCGGGGTTATGGCCCTCCTGCCCTGTCAGGGTTTAGATGTGCTGCTTTCTGGGCGGGGTTACAGCTACAGCTGGGCGGTTTGTAATGGGGGTGTCTGTCAGTATCTGTTCCCTTTTATTTCAGTGGGGGCAGGAATTTAACCAAAATTGTCCCCTCGCCCTGTACCCCTCCCCTGCCTGCCCATAGGGTACAGAGAGGAAGTCCTACCCCAGATCAAATGCTTGAAAACCCCCAAAGAACCCAGAACCCCCGACAAGCCAAGAGTCCCACCACATGTGCACAGGATGTGCTTTATTTCCAGAGGAAACTCATGAACCAGATATCTGCTGCACTCTGACCTACAAACACTGGCTGTGAAATGTGGCCACAATGATGCTGAACGCCTCTCTCTCTCCCCATCCCTCCCTCCCTCCTTCCCCACCTCTCTCTCTCTCTCCCCATCCCTCCCTCCCTCCTTCCCCACCTCTCTCTCTCTCCTCCCTCCCTCCCTCTACACCTCTCTCTCTCTCATTTCCTCCCTTCTTCCCCACCTCTCTGTCTGTCATCTCCCCCCTCCCCTCCCTCCCCCTCCCCCCTCCCTCTACCTCTCTCCCCTGCCCAGGTGGTCCGAAGCGTCTCAGCAGCCTCCTCACAGAGAGAGCGTTCCCATGCACACCTTCGCCAAGTATCTCTTCACCTCCCTCCTACCTCACGATGCTGAACTGGCGTATAAAATTGCACTGAGAGCCATGCGGTGAGTTCCCAGCAACACTTACACCCAGCAACCCCAACACTTACAGCCAACAACCCCAACACTCACACCCAGCAACCCCAACACTTACACCCAGCAACCCCAACACTCACACCTCTGCGACCCCAACACTTACACCCAACAACCCCAACACTTGCACCCAGTGAGTGTGTGTGCGCACATGTGTATGCATATGTGTGCGCGCGTGTGTGTTAGTACGTTTGTGTGTGCGCGTGCGTGCGTGCATGCATGTTTCAAGGGCCTCTCCCTGTTGACACTCTTTCATTCGGTCTCTCTCTCTCTCTTTCTCTCTCTCTCTCTCTCTCGTCTGCATTCCGTCTCCTTGTGTTCTCTGCCCTCACTCTCTTTTCTGCCTTTACCCCCCCCCCTCGGGGGCTGCCGGGGGAGTGTGTTCAGAGCTGCGAGCTCCGAGCTGCGTGTTTACACTTCACTGAGACGGATAAGCCTGCCGACGGAGGAGGCGTTTCATTTAGTAGCGGGAACACTTCTCCTCCGAGTTCCTCCTCCTTCCCGGGGAGCGCTCGGGCGCTGTTTAATCACAAAGCAGCCTCTGCCGGAACCTCGCTAAATAATTCATTGCCTTTGAAAATTAGTTTTAGAAAATGTGTGAATAATAAATATGTGGCGTTGGGTCTCATTCTGGCCTCGGAGGGTGTTGTGTGTCTTTTTTTTCTTTCTTTCTTTCTTTCTTTCTTTCTTTTTTCTTTTTCATATTCTGGCCGCTCCGCGCTTCGCCGCGAGCGCCAGCGGCCTGCCGAGCCTGTGGAGAAACGCCGCGTTAGGGTCTCGCCACGTCTCCACGGAGACCGCCGGTAGCGCGTGTGTTTCCTCAACAGCTTTTTTTTCTCTTTCTCTTTTTTCGATGCCTGCCCCATTTTAAATAGTGTCATTTTTTTCCTTTTTGTTTTTCTTTGGGGAGGGGGTGGGGGGGGGGAATGGATCTTTGAGATGCGCGTAACTTTGATCACGTGAACCGCACAGGGAAGAGGTCCAAACAACTGCTCGTGCGCTAATGAGCTGTAGCAGCGAACGGGCTTATCGGGGACTCAGTAGACGGGCACTGAAAGGGTTCATTTCTCACTTTGTCCACCGTTCTGTGTGCTTGAGAAGCTCGCGGTTTCCTTCCTCCCTCTCTCGCAGCCCGGCTCCGTGGAGTCTGCAGCGAGAGGCCGAGCGCCACAGCGAGCGTCTGCACCGCCGGCTGCTCGGGGATCAGCCCTGGCCATCTGGTTTGAGTAAAGCCGAACCTTTGGCTCCGCGGCGTCGCCTCTGGCAGCGCTGCTCGCGCTCCGGGCGCGTCCTGCGCCGACGCCGCTGCCAGATCCCACCGAAGGAATGGCGAAGCTGCGGGACGGGGGCGCGGCACGCGAGCGGAGAAAGGGCTGGAGGTGTAGCGGCTTTTAGGATTTCGCCCCCGGGGAGAAGTTTCCAGAGCGAGCCGCCAAACTGGGCGGCGCTCCCTGCGTTCGGTTACGGGGGCGGAGCCCGGGGGGAGCGCGCCGACGCTCGCCGTGAACGCCGTGCTCTTCTCCCAGGGCTGCGTAAAGAGGCACGCCCTTCTGCGCGCCAGTCCGCAGGGAGCCCCCGCCCCCTTGCCCCCGCCCCCGCCCCGAGACGCGGTGCGTGTCCTCCGGCTGCGCGGTGACACCGACAGCAGGGATCATCTCGTTCGTTGCCCGGGTTACCTAAAAAAACAAAAAAGAAAAGAAGGAAAATGAAACTGCGGGCTGTGATTGGGTTACAAAGCCACACGGAGCCATTCAGGTTTGTCAATGGCCCCGCGGTCGTCTCAGCCGCTGCACCTGAATGAAACCGCCAAAGGGTCACTTTTTATTTATTTATATTTTCGGTATCCATGACTGTGGGCTTGCAGACGTGAAAGCCCGCGCTGGCTGTCAGGAGGGTCTGAAGCAGCCCTGCCTCCACCTGCGGGAGCTCAGGTTTAACAACCCATGTAAACAAACACGCTGTGGTCCTCCGCTAAGTACACAGGCTGAAACTGGGTTTGTGAGTTGATCCCTGATTTTGGAGGGCTCAGTGCCTGCAGGTTTGACTCCAGTCCTGGAGGGCCACAGTGTCTGCAGATTTAAGTCCAGTCCTGGAGGGCCGCAGTGTCTGCAGATTTAACTCCAGTCCTGGAGGGCCGCAGTGTCTGCAGATTTAACTCCAGTCCTGGAGGGCCGCAGTGTCTGCTGGTTTAACTCCAGTCCTGGAGAGCTGCTGTGTCTGCTGGTTTAACTCCAGTCCTGGAGGGCCGCAGTGTCTGCAGATTTAACTCCAGTCCTGGAGGGCCGCAGTGTCTGCAGATTTAACTCCAGTCCTGGAGAGCTGCTGTGTCAACAGATTTAACTCTAGTCCTCCAGGGGGGGTGGGAGGGTCAGGGGGCGGAGCTTGCTCTCCACAGCTGTGTTTATGGGAGGGTCAGGGGGCGGAGCCTGCCGTCCACGCCAGCTCCCTCTCACAGAACAAACCAGAATGGCTGACTGTGGTGCGAAAAGCAGGAACGTCGAAACGTTGTGACAGAAGACAGCGGCAGAGCAGGGCCTGCGTCTCGCGGCCTCCTCCTGCCGTCAGCCCGTCTTCTCAGCGGCCTTGGTAACGCAGAAGAGGGGGCGGATTCCTGTCGCTGTGGCGTCTCCCAGCTACAAAACAAAACCTTTTTTGTGTCGTTCCCCTCCCCCTTTCCAGCAGCATTAGCGGACGTGCGCTTAGCGGCTAGCAGGCAGTTTGCCCCGAACAGAAAAAAAAGGGATATTGGCTTTAGCCTCTGCCCCTGGTGGAAAAGCCTCTCCTCCTCCTCCTCCTCCTCCTCCTCCTCCTCCTCCGGCTCCTGAGGACAGAGCCGCCGTCACATTGCAGAGGGGTGAACTCAGCACCTCGCCATCCCGCCAAAAATCTCTCCCCACTGCTGCCGCCAACACGCCCACCGCCAGAGCAGTCTGTGCGGCTCCACATCACCTCCTCCGCCATTCCGGCTCTACCAGCTTCCACCTCTTCCTCCCTGGAAAAGCACAGTTCAGCTGCTCTTTTACTTCTCCCTGACAGTTCAGCTGCTCTTTTACTTCTCCCTCACAGTTCGGTTTCCACAGTTAAGCTTCCTGCTGTCAGTCAGGTATTGGCTTTGAATGACATCTCTTGAAAGCATCTGATGTAGAGCTAAAACAGGAACAAAAAACACTCCATTAAAGTACACGTACTGAAGGACAGAATCCAAACAAGTTAAGTGCAGTAACCGTGTGTATTTACGCTGTGCTTTGTTTCCACATTCACTATCAGATATATTGGCTTTTAATAGCTGAGGGAAAAGTTGAGAGGACAGCGCAGGTCTAGTAATATATTAAAGCTAAATCTTTCAGAGTCTGCACTGGAGGGACTAGCGAAAAAAAGGTCCTGGAATTTATGTTGGCAAAACCTTTCAGGAAGTGAAGAAAAGCTGGCTTTCTCTCGCTCTGAGCGTTTTGGAGAACGCTTTCGCGAGCTGAGCCTGTGATGTATATCTGTCGGGAGGGGCTGCCTGCTGGCCCGCCGGGCCCTCCCCCCCGAGGATTCTGGGACATTGTGGCAGCCAGCCAGTCTGGGGGGTGCCAAACCGAGGAGCAGGGGTCCCGCTTGGCGGAGGGCGGTATGGGGGGGCGTGCCACCCCTGGGTCCACACGTACAGCTGCAAATGGGCTGTTAAACCACTCTGTTTACCTACGGGATCCTCCATCGTTCCTCCAGTGGCAACTGTAAAAAAAAGCTCATCGGCGGAATTCTTCCTTAGCAGCGGCGGCGGCGGCGGCGGCGCTCTCTGGTGAAAGCCGCGTTCGGCGGGGGCGGTTTTCAGAGGGCGTCGCCTTAGCGCCGATCTCCGCCGCGTTTGGCTTCGTCCCCGGGTCAGCGGCGAAAACGGTGGCCGTGGTTACAGCGGTGGAGCTCCCTCAGCTGGCCGGGCCTGCTGGCGCACTGCACGCCGAGGGGCTGTGCTGCGTTTCTGCATTAGAGCCGGGAGGTTAGCGGTTAGCGTGCTTATATGAGGACCAGATTAGCCATCGGCGAGTGTCCCAAAACTTACCCGCCGCGTGTATCAGATGTGTCATAAAGGGGGGGGTGTTTAATAGCCGAGTGGGAGGGACCTATGGGGAGGGAATTTGGGGAGGGGGGGGATAGAGGAATGAGATTAGATGCAGACACTTGTGAGTGTAGTTAATGAAACGGAAGCCCTTGGGAGAGATTCCCGCTCTAATTTCGGCGGCGGGGCAGGAGGGAGGCGGGCGGGGCGGGGTCCCTGGCGCACGCGTGCACACAAGCGCGGCGGACTTGGCCGGCCCCCGCCTGTGCAGCGCTCGTCGCCCTCACTCGTCGTCGGCACAGGGAGTGGCTGACCTTTAACCTCAGAAGGACAGGAAGCAGAGCCAACAGTGTCCGAACACGCAGCTGTCTCTCCTTTAGCGTGCGCGTAGGTTTCTGAGATTCTTTTGGCGGCTCCGAGACCCAATCAGACGTGAGCCCGGCTCCCACACACCCCCAAGACCGTGAGCTCCGCCTCCCGGGGCTTTGTGCCTCTCTGGCGGGCCGTGTGACCGGCGGGAGGCACGGCCCCAGCGGGGGGGCACTTTTAGCGGCTTTTTAATGCGTTTCAAATGAGATGCGCGAACCTGATGCCACTCTGGGCTCTGGAGCGGCTCGGGGAGTCTCTCGCCAGGATTTCACAGTTCATACCTCATTACACTCAAAAGCGGCGTTTTGTTTTCCTCCGGAATGTTCCCCGCTTTTCCGACCGCAGATCTGCGAGAGACCTGGACCGACGCGACGGGTCTGGTCGGCTGGTCTGATTGTCGCTGCTCGGTTAATCGGACGCTTGTGCTCCATGACCTGAGTCCCACGGTTGTGTGTGCTGTCTTGTGTCTTGTGTGGGTGAAAGACAGCATTTGTGATTTTTAAAAAATTAATAAAATGTATCAGTGGGAATGCACAACCCCCTGCCATATGTGGGGGAGGGGGATGTGGGGGGGGGGGGGGTCGCTGTTTTTATGTGGTACCCCCATACACCTCTTTCACAGACTCAAAGTAAATTGAAAGGAGATGTGTTGAAATCTTGCCAGATCAGTGTGTCCCCTAATCCATTCAGGTCATAACAAAGTGGCGTGTGTTCTAATTCCAGCATTTCCGTAACTTACCTCTCACTCTCTCTCTCTCTCTCTTCCCCCCTCCTCCTTCCTGTTGCCAGGTTACCAGTGTTGGAATCCACGGCTCCGACAGGCGACATGTCCCGGCCTCACCACATAGTGTCGGTGGTTCCCAACCGCTACCCGCGCTGGTTCACCCTCAGCCACATCGAGTCGCAGCAGTGCGAGCTGGCCTCCACCATGCTCACGGCAGCCAAAGGTGAGGCCGCCATTCCGTGCCGAGCGCGCTAATGCTGCTCTGCAGACACGCTGCCGCCATTCCGTGTCGAGCGTGCTAATGCTACTCTACAGACTCACTTCCGCCATTTTGTGTCAAGCGCGCTCATGCTAGTCTGCATACTCAGTGCCGCCATTCCGTGCCAAGCGCACTTGTGCTACTCTACAGACACGGTGCTGCCATTCCGTTCCACGGGCCAGCTGTTTCCTGCCAGATCGGCGTCCCCTCCACACACACACACAGGCAGGGTGGGTTGTGGGCCGGAAGAGTCTCAGCACTGCAACGCCCTTTGACCCCGAGTTCGGCCAGCGAGCGCCGCATCGTTCTCTGGTGACCAGGCCCTGGATGAGAGGGCTCGGCACACAGTTTTACTGCGACACACTGAATCAGACTCACAGCCCTGCTGTTGCTCCCCTTTTCCAAAACCACTGGAGTCCACAAGACTGGCTCTCCCCCGTCCAGCACGCGTGCACATCCATTAATTCCATACAGCAGCTCACACAAACCGTACCATCGAACCCGGAAGCCTGGTTATTCGGGGTGTGAAAAGGGGGAATTTAACGGGGGTCCCGAGACGTGAGAAGCCTCCAGGTTTGGGGTTCAACGGGGACTCTGAGATAACGCTCATATCAGATCTTTTTCTCCTCTTTTTCTCCCCGCATTTTCACTTTATCTGACCTTTATTTTACTACATTATGGCTGACTGAGAAGTGGTGATGGTGACTCCTGAGGCCACAGGACGTCCATCATACCCAGTACAACAGCGAGCAGCGAGAGGAGCAGCAGCCCCATACAGATCCATTTGAGCACTGTTTACAAACGGCTGTCAGGAAGTTTTGCTTTTTTGGACGAATTTGCGGAAGCATTTCTTCTCCGTGCGGAGAGTTTTAGATGTGTGGGATGGCTGCCAGTGTAATGTAGCTGAGCCAGAGACCCAGGGCAGAGATCAGGTCCAAGACTGATGCAAAGCTGGATACTCTGTAGTCTGTGGGTAACTGGAGAGATGATATGGGGTTGAATGGTCTGTTCTCCTCATTATGTATTCTTATTTTCTTATGTTCTAGATGGGCTGAATAGTCTGTTTTTCTGATGATGTATTCTTGTGTTCTCATGTTCTAGGTGGGCTGAATGACTGGTTCTCCTCATTATGTATTCTTATTTTCTAGAATGGCTGAATGGCCTGTTCTTCGCATCATGTATCATATATATTTTTGTTCTAGATGGGTTGAATGGCCAGTTCTCCTCATTATGTATTCTTGTGTTCTTAAAGTGGCTAATGTATTGCTAGCATTCGCCATGTAGAATCAGTCAGAAACGAAAGACGTCTCCTTGGTTTCTTTCAGGCGACGGTCGACGGCTCGAAACAGTATTAGAGTCCATCCAAAAAAACATCCACTCCTCATCCCACATCTTCAAGCTGGCCCAGGATGCCTTCAAGATCGCCACACTCATGGACAGCCTGCCTGACATCACTCTGCTCAAAGTCTCCCTGGAGCTGGGTCTTCAGGTAGCTGCTCACCTGGGCACTGGGAAGGGGCGCTTCTGTGAGCCGGGAGGGGCTGTGTCCCCGAGGACCCCTGCTTCTGCAGAAATAATCTGTTATGAATGGCTAACAGGGTGACCGCAAGTAGTTTAGCTAATGTGGGTCTCCCAAGACAACAGGGATATGCAGGGTGTTTAATTACTGCGGATTTAAATATGACTGAAGCAGATTAAAATGGGATTGAAGCAGATTTAAACATGTGAAGCAGATTTAAATATAACTGAAGCAGTTTAAAATGGGATTGAAGCAAATTTAAATATATGACTGAAGCAGAAGAAAATATAACTGAAGCAGATTGAAATATGACTGAAGCAGATTGAAGTATGACTGAAGCAGATTGAAATATGACTGAAGCAGATTTAAATATGGCTGAAGCAGATTTAAATATTTGTGAATTTGCCAGTCAGGGCCCATGGTCTGTTCTCACCGGTCCCTCCTTACCCCCCCCCCCCACCCAGGTTATGAGAATGACGCTCTCCACGCTGAACTGGCGGCGGCGGGAGATGGTGAGGTGGTTGGTCACGTGTGCTACTGAAGTGGGTGAGTTACTCAGGCTTCACTTGTGTTCGCTTCAGTTTGCGCTCAAGTGTCCAGGCCTTCGTTTATAACGGTCCGTGGAATGCGGCGACTCGCTTGTGGAAAGTACGTGTTTACTTCATTACTCACAAACATGTTTTTAATAATGAAGTCAACATATTTTCTCTTGAGGTGGTGCTCTGACCTTTAATTCCTTCTTCTGTTGTTTGTGGGGGGGGGGGGGTGGAGACGGGGCTTCAGAGGAAAATGTCTGACACCGCTTCCAAATCTGTGGTTCCCTCAGCTCCAAACGCTGGGGAGCGGTTGTATCAGTTTACTCGCCGATTTCAACCAGTCGCTGTGTTCTACTGTAGAGAGAGTAACGTCATTTGATTGGTTCACACAAGACAAAGTTGTTTTTTTTCTTTCTTATCCTGTGCCCTTGTACACAGCATCATTGTAAATCATTATTATTACACAGTAGTGTTTTGGTGGCCCCTTGTTTTAAGTTTCTGTTTAAAATGTGTATGTGTGTTCTGCACCTGGTGACATTGTGAATTTCCCCACTTGGGGAGCAATAAAGTCTATCAGTCATTCGATGCATCAGTCAATCAATCAGTGATTGACAGCTAAGCGTAGCTCCACACATTTACAGAGCTTGTGAAGGCTCGGGCTAACATCAGTAGTGCTGATATGCTATACTGCCTGCTCCACCACTCTGCTCTGCGGCAGCAGGGCGCCTTGCGCCCCCTGCCATTCGGGCAAATGGTTCTCGCTCGTCCCTACCACGGAGCTTCTCCACCCTAGCTCCCCCAGTGGTGGACCAAACTCCCTGTCCCTCTACGAACCACTCTCTCATTGCCCATCTTCCACCGTGGTCTGAAGACACATCTCTACAGACTGTGCCTGGACTGACTAACTATCACCACTCTGCAGATCATTTCTATCACTTCAATTCCCCTCTTTCATGCTACACATGTATCCCCTGTGCCACTCATGTTACATGTACTGTACCACCATCCGGCACTTATTGTGCCTTGTATCATTGTCTGGATGTTGTAGCTTATAATGCCTCCTAGTTAGACTTAGCATAGGTTAGGTCAGAGTAATGTTAACCGTGTGAACTGGACTCACTGTGTTCATGGCTATGAGTAACTGTTACAGAATGAGCATTGTGCTGACTCGTGTTCTGTGTTTGACCTGCGGCAGGCGTGTTCGCGCTGGACAGCATCATGCAGAGCTGGTTCACGCTCTTCACACCCACAGAGGCCACCAGCATCGTGGCCACCACGGTGATGTCCAACAGCACCATCGTGCGGCTCCACCTGGACTGCCACCAGCAGGAGAACCTGGCGGGCAGTGCCCGGACGCTGGCGCTGCAGTGCGCCATGAAGGACCCGCAGAACTGCGCCCTGTCGGCGCTCACGCTCTGCGAGAAGGACCACATCGCCTTCGAGACGGCCTACCAGATCGCGCTGGACGCCGCCGCCACCGGCATGAGCTACACGCAGCTGTTCACCATCGCCCGCTACATGGAGCACCGCGGCTACCCCATGCGGGCCTACAAGCTGGCCACGCTGGCCATGACGCACCTCAACCTCAGCTACAACCAGGACACGCACCCCGCCATCAACGACGTGCTCTGGGCCTGCGCCCTCAGCCACTCGCTGGGCAAGAACGAGCTGGCCGCCATCATCCCCCTGGTGGTCAAGAGCGTGAAGTGCGCCACCGTGCTGTCGGACATCTTGCGGCGGTGCACGCTCACCACGCCGGGCCTGGTGGCCCTGCACGGGCGGAGGAACTCTGGGAAGCTGATGTCGCTGGACAAGGCCCCGCTAAGACAGCTGCTGGACGCCACGATCGGGGCGTACATCAACACCACGCACTCGCGGCTGACCCACATCAGCCCGCGCCACTACAGCGAGTTCATCGAGTTCCTGGGCAAGGCCCGAGAGACCTTCCTCATGGCCCACGACGGACACATCCAGTTCAGACAGTTCATCGACAACCTAAAACAGATTTACAAAGGCAAGAAGAAACTGATGATGCTGGTCCGAGAAAGGTTCGGTTAACCAGTGTTTCTGCCCCCCCCCACCCCCCTCTTTTTACTTGAGCCCCCCCCGGCCTTTGTGCCCCCTTTTTAAATTAAAATGAAAAAAGAAAAAAAACGGACGAGGAAAAAAAAAAAAACGACAAAAAATAAAACGACAAAAAACACTAACAGAGCCACACCGGTATTATGTGTGCAGAACTATTTAGTTCGCAAAAAAAAGAGAAAATTGTCATGTTGTGAAAGTTTGTGTGTTTTTCTTTTTATTTGTATGAGTGAGAGAGAAAGAGAGAGTGTGTGAAAGAGAGAGAGAGAGGCAAGAGAAAAACAAAATGTTTTGGTTTACACTGAGTATATGTTGTCCAGTGGCGAAAGTCCACATAGCTCTCCTGTTACTTCTGAAAGCATTCACAGCCTCAAAAAAATATGGCTTTAAACCAAACAAAACACCTCCATCCTAAGTGACAAGTACCTCGTATGGATCCAGCTTTACTCCTTTGTAATCCATTCTCACATTTCAGTGTAGTTTCAAAAAGAAAAAAAAAACGCAAAAGGATACAACCGAAAAAAAAAATACAGATTTTACTTTGAAAAAAAGGAAAATAAAGAAACAAAAAAGAACCAGAGATCTCCAACTCCAGGCTGATCACATGGCTTTGCAGTGCTGTTTGTCAACAACCACAACAACAAGAAACAACGGAAGCGTGTCACACTGCTCATTTCGTGTGGAAACTTAGCGACTGTCAACATACATTCTCAGGGATTTCTCAAGAAAAAAAAAAAAAGAAACGAAAAAGGAAGAGTGAGAGCATTTATTGTACTGTATATATGATAGTATATGTCTGAATATTGGAGAAAAAAAAGTATACGTTAACTAATTTATAAAGAATATTCTATGTAATGCAAAATACTTGAAGCTGCAGTAGCTTGGTTTTAAACAGAAACATATCAGAAGGACCTTGCACCAGGGCTGGCTCAGGTGGTTCATTTATACGCTGGGCATCTATGCAGAGTCTCCTATTCAACTGCATGATCGGACTGGTATATATTTCAACACATAAATGGGGTATATTTTGTATCTGCGTACAAAATATATTTCTGCCGTACACACACACACACACACACACACACACACACGTAAAGGGCACCGTAGATGGACGAAGCAGAGCAGTGAGCCTTAGCATAAAGATGCCAGGATGCAGGACTTGGTATTGTGATACAGGTCTTTTTGCCTCCGAGCCTAGAAATGTAGATCCAACATAAACAGGCTTAACAGAGTCAACCTTTTCTTTTTTTTTTCTTTTCTTTTTGTAAAAACTAATCAACGTTAATCTGAAAACTACAGAATAAATTTGGCTTCACCACGTTTGCGTCTATTTTCCACAGTGAACAAAAACAAAACCAACAAAAAAATGTTTTTTCTGAAAGCTCCATTTATGCACAATAACAACCACACCGATTCTGCAGACATCTTGACTTTGTGCAGGACTGAAAGTTGCTGTGTAGGTCTGACTGTTCTAATTTAATTAAATTTTTTTAAAACGCTTTTTTCCTCTTTTTTATTTTGTTTTTTTCTCTAGAATTCCTCAAACAAGAACAGCCTTCTTTCTTGCCTTGTCTTAACGCTTTAAAATAACCAAACTGGAGTTCTAACAACCAAACTTGTTCATTAAATGAAAAGCCAACCAACTTTGGTTACAACTTTAGTGTCTTTAATTTTAGCTGAATGGGTCTGTATTTTGTGCTTTAAAAAGCAGTTTCCTTATGTTTTTTGGTGCAAAACGTTGTCTAGTGTCTCTTGTTCTCTTCCTTAGAGGTATGTCTGTAGCTCTTTTTTGTTTAGAAACAAAATATCATGTTTCTCAGTTTTATTTATTATGATAGGTAAGCGATTGTTCTTCATCACCTGTGTCAACATGCTCATGAAGTTGAAATTAAGATTTGATACACCGATATCAATTTATTTATGTAACTAAATCACTGTTTTATAAACTTGTTAATGATTCAACATTTTTTGTTTTAATTAAAATTAGTTTTTTGAGAGGTAAAAATTGTTTGCTGTTTTCCATGTTACTCCACAGTTGAATTACCTATTAATTGATATTGCTGTTACTGTAGCCTACCAGACATATCCAAAAGTGTTGTTGTTGTTATTATTATTATTATTATTATTATTTTGCAAAATATACAAATCCCTAGTTATATGGGTTGACAGAGGGAAAACGAGGCAGATTAACTGAGTGTATACAGCAGAACAGTGAATATCAGAAGTATTGTATGGAGCCTTCAGCAGATGATGAAGGCTGATAGGCGACAGTGCAGCATCGGAGACTCAGGGCAGAAAGGGGATAGAGCTTAATGGCGGGAGAACAAACGGACGGAACCCAGTTTGACCGCATAAGACTGTCAGAGTAGGAGCGGAACAGAGCACTGACCCGACTGAAGGATGAAGGAGTAGGCGAGTGATTGGCCAGAGGACGGCAAGAAGAAGGGTTCTGGAGAAAACGCGAACGGCTCCAGAGGCGGCCGTAGAACGTAAATACGCCTTAGCGCCGTTACCAATGACGATTTGCTGACTCAGAAGGGACAGCGAGAGGTTTAGTTGGGGAAATTCATTCATGAAAGCTCATTATAAAATGCATTTCAGTTAACTTCTGTCACCTACTCGTGAGGGTCAACACTGATAAGTATCAGTTGAGTTTTTTTAAACAAAAAATGAGGAGGGAAACTTTGAGTGTCCAGTATATTGTGTTGCGTTTATGAAAACGTTCATTGTAAATAATGCTAAGAGGTGTTCCTTGGAGGTGCCAAAGTGAGCAGGGTAATGTTTTCTGAATATCCCATGCACTTTTAGAGCTGGCTGTCTGGAGATGTGGACACTTTGATCAGGTGCCCATGTTCATAATTATGTAATGTTGTCTCACCCTTACATTCCCTTTTAATCTACATACAAGAGCAGGAAAGGTAAGCCCTTCAGCTGATTCCTATTTTGACAGTAATGGATTTCATTTTGGTGTTTGAAGCGGTACTTCCTGGTGGTAGGTCATGCGGCATTGCTTGAGATACAAGTCAGTTTGGCAACAAACAAAAAAAAAAGCATGTTACGTGTTTTTCATATGGGGCAGAATGAAGGTATTTTTCTTCATATTTTCCTTTAATGCGTCTTCAAGAAATTAAGGGTGATTTGTTTTGGTTTGATTGATCATGGAGCCAAGTTCTGTTTTTCATTTCCTTCGTGACCTCTAGATGTTTTTAATAAAATATGTGAGCGTTTTGGTACGGCTTCCCGGATCCGTTTAAGTTTGAATAATAATCAGTTTGTGGAGCAGCGCTTGTTAGCTTCTCTCTTTGTTCCTCATGCTACCAGCCCTTCTAGAGTCAAAACAATAAAAACGAATCGCCTTTCTCCCCCTAAATATTTTCTTTGTGAAATGTGCCCAAAAAAACATTGATGCATTTTCTTTGGCTGCCTAAGTGGCATTGATTTTGTTGCCTGGAAACTGCAGTCCAGTTGTCCAGATTAACTTTTGAAAATCAAGGGTACTGGTCTTCAACCCCAACCCTGACAGTGGATCCATGTGGAGAGAAGAAGACCTGCAACGTCCTGAGATGACCTGGAACCCAGCCCCGCCAATCAGCTAAGTGTTCATAATTAAAAATTTCAACTAGGCCTTGTAGTGCGGTAGATCAGAACCAGTTTAAATGTGTGTAAGTATGCCTGTGGATGATATCATATGATCAGCAGGTCTGTCGTCGTGAGGAAGTGATGATAGCTGATGATCCAGTGGAGATGGTGCTCAGCCTGTCTTTCCTCACTGCTGTTTGTGTTCCTCTCTCTCTGTTTTGGGGCAGATGTGTGCGATGATGTCCCACCCTGGTTGGCGTTTGAAGGTCGCGAGGTTTCCCTTGGTTCGGTCTTCCTCCTTCCTGGTCCGGGACAGCCGCTTTTGGACAGGTTTTCAGCTCTCTGACCTGCTATAGCTCTCGGTTCTGGGGAGAGAAGCCCCTGTATTGGCCCTCTCTCCGGATTGTGTGGTTCTGGGGAGGGAAGCCCCTGTACAGGCCGTCCCTCCAGATCGTGTGGTCCTGATCAGTCCATTAGCCTTCTGTGGTCCGATTTATCGACCTTCACTTAAAAACTTAATTCTGTTTGCATCTACCAATGAAAAACTAATGTGAAGGCATGGCCAGCTTGATCTGAATTCCCCTGATGATGGTTTGGAATAAGGGCGGGACCTCCTTAGGCTCATGGTGGGAAGGGTCTGTCTTTGAGGTACAGCACGGCAGGGTGGGGTTGCCAGTTCCACTTCAAGTCGCACATTTCAGGAAGTGGAAAAATGGAATGGATGATTTTCTACGGGGGCATTTAAATCAATCAACTGACTGAACTGAAATGGGCCTCGCCCTGCAGTGCAGTGTGGTGTCTGACTGAGGACTGAGGTGGAATCAAACACAACAAAAAGCACAACAAAAAACAAACAGCAGACCTGTACCTGTATTCACCCCCCACCTGCGTCTCTGCTTTATTTAGACTGCAGGTGCCCTTATCCACTTCCGCTCGCACAGATTACACTCTTCTTGACACACAGTCCACTTATACAGATGGCTGTTTGCTGAAACAATTGAGGTTAAGTTCCATGGGCACAACGGCTGTGCTCCCACCTGGGATTTGAACCGGCAGCCCCGGTTGAATCACAAGCCCAGTTTCCACAAGCATTGAGCTGCACTGAGGTGATTGATCTGTTGGCTCTTAGGCGTGAGCCAGCTAGGACCCCCCCTCGTGCGAGTCTGTTAGGGCCCGGGGAGCGCCAGCGCAACAGCGCCCCCTTCAGGAGATGCACAGCTGCTCGGAGAAACTGCAGCCGAGTCAATGGAAAAGAAAGCTTTACCGAATGAATCCATGGAGCTGCTGGAGGTTTATAGAGTCACAAATCATATTTTGGGAGGAAGAGAACAGATCAGGCTGGAAGCAGTGGAGGCTTACTCATTTTTTTCTGCTGTTGTTGTTTTGACAACCACCTCCCCCACCCCCCTACACCCCCCTTAACTCTAACCCCCCCCCCCCCCCCCCCCCCTGCTTTGGACTCACTTCCTGTTCGGATGACAGCCCGGGGAATTTGATTTCCAGCTCCTTGCAGCAGCAGAGTCGAGGGGGGGTCTAGAAGAGGGGTGCAGGAAGCTCCGTTTTTCAAACCCAGGAAATTCCACATGGCACCAGAAGGGGGGGGGGGGGGGTGAGGGGGGCGCGCGCTGGAGGAAGATAATCAATCCACTCAGAGATGTCATCTCATCTATCTGTGGAGCTGCCGCCTGGGGAGAAATCGATGGGCCCGAGGAGAGCTTGGAACAACAGCGGCCGGCGCAGACACAGCGCGAGGGACGAACCGCACATCCCCGAAAATGTGAGGGGGTGAGGAGGGGTGGGGGTCGGGGGGCGTGGGGGTGGTGTAGCCTTTCCCCCCCCCCCCCCCTCCTTTTTCTTGTCACGTTCAACAGGAAGCGGTTTTCTCTAGTTTTCCAGGCATTTCCAAAAAATGAACAGTCATAGTCGCCGTTAACTTTCTGTTTCCTTGCTGTTTGGACTTTGCTTCCTGAAACCCTCCCCCGCCCCCCGCCTCCCCCACCTGGTGTCTCCAGCGGTTCACGAGATGGCAGGATTTATGGCTACTCGGGCCTTTCCGGCACCACCGCGGTACCAACCAGCGGCGGCTGAACAATGGGAGAGATACCCCAGAATTACCCCATGCCGTAGAGGTCCCCTACCTACGTTACAGAAAATGTTAAAGTCAAAATACAGTAAAATAGATTGCACTCAGGTGCTCTTATAGTCAGTTGAGTCACATCTCAAAACTCAATTTGGCAACAGGCCGCATCCAAAGGCTACATCCTTTGAGTAGTCATTTCTGATTTGTGGTTGGGGGGGGGGGGGGGGGGGGTTGGGGGGAAAGGGTGGGTTGGTCTTTGGTAGACGACTTTGTCAGAAAACTTTCCCCCGCGAATAATCATAAGGAATGTTTATGTAGATTTCATTTATTGGTGTGATTTATTGCCGTTTGAGGGAAACCAATTTCAGAGAAAGGGCGAAAATACCGTGCTACAGTAGCTCACAGTGGCGGCTGACTGGAGCTGACTGGAGCACTCATTTCCAGTGTAATCTGTACCTGGGGCCGCTTGGGGGGGGGGAGGGTTGTGAGTGTGTGGGGTGTGTGTGTGTCGGGGGGGGGGGGGGGCGTCTTCATATTCTTTCAGCTCCTCATTATTCACTGAAGCGAGAACAGCCTAATCATTTAGGTTCAGTGAGAACTCTCCTTTACATGGGGGGGGGGGGGGGGGGGACCGCTTCCTGTTTGTTTGTTGTTTAATTGAGCGGCGTTGAAAGAGGCAGAGAGGTAATCGTGCATGGCTTCAGACACCCAGCGCAAGAGCATTTCAAAGGATTTATTTATGAGAAAAATGGCCACCGTGTTTTTTTTTTTGTTTTGGTTTTTGTTTTTGTTTTGGGGGGAGGGGGTTCTTCATACATCAAAACTGCAGGCTGGGTGCCTATAGGCTTTTGTGGAATAATTGGGAATAATAATAAATAGGTGTGTGCAGAAGTTTCACCATTAAACATTGAATAAGCCTCTGCAATGTTCCCTTTAAAGAAAACAAATGAATTAATGTTCATCTAGCGGTGGTGCAACGGGGAAATATGATTGTATAGCCGCAGACATTCAGTTAACTCTTGTTTTCATTGCCTCTATTTTAAATAAGGTTTTCTGAAGCTTTTAGTGTTTCCTCCATGTGCTGTAAGCAAAACAAAATGAGTGAATCCATGCATTTCTTCAAAGTTGCATTATGACAGTTTTTGTGCAATTTTGAAAGTCCATGACCCGTAAGGTGTTCACCTCCATACCTAACGATCACTCTTTAGCCGACGGCTACATGACATAGATTTACTGTGCCATATTTAAGAATCTCACTCGAGAGCAAAGGTGGACTGGTGGTTGACCTCATTCGAATATGCAGATTGAAATGTACATTCTAAAACGGCTCTTAGCCCTGCTTTGTGTTGACAAGTAGCTCTTAACAGTCACATCAGTTTTACTTGGACAAGCGAGTGGAACGTTGAAAAATGTGTTTCGCATGGTCCACTGCAGGAAAGCAGAATTGTATTTGGAGGATGCCTAACCAGAACCTGTAAACCTACTCGGAGATTGATAGAGGTGTAAGGAATAATGTATGTGTGCACGTGCGTGCATGTGTGTGTTCATACTAGCCTGCATGTGTGCATGAATGCCTACTTGCCTATTTGCTTCATGCGTGTGTATTTGTGTGTGTGTGTGCTTGCCTGCATGTGTGTCTACATGCTTCATGAGTCTGTGTTTGTGTGTCTGTGTGTGCTCGCGCGTGTGTAATATCAGCGACAAAAATATTGTTTTATGTTTACGGACTTGTGTTAAGTCACCAGGCACTGAGTATGTGGAGGGAACAGGCAGCTGATTAGCTGTTTGGAACAGGAGGGGGTGGGGAGGTGGGGGTGGGGCTTGGCCGGGGGGGTTGTCCGGGGGCCAGTCCTGGGTCAGAGCTGACCTGTGCCGTTCTGTCTCCGTTGGTTCGGTTACACGCCCTGCTTCAGTAACACGCCAGAGCCTCATCTCCTCCCTGCTGCCTCCTCCTCCTCCTGTTCCCTCCTCCTCCTCCCTGCTGCCTCCTCCTCCTCCTGTTCCCTCCTCCTCCTCCTGTTCCCCTTCACGCATAAACAGCTTGTGACAAAAAAAACAAAAAAAAAAAAACAGGGTTACTCTCCAATCCGTAAATGCAGCTGGATAGCGTCCACGACACGCCAACTCTGACAGATGGGACGCACGCCCGCCCAGCCCCGATTTCATTCGCCAACCGTTCCAGGAAATGCAGCAACACAATTTATCTGGGCCCGAGCTTTTTTGTCCAGGTTATTTTTCTATGATTTATTTGGAGACGGATTAGCTTTGGCCGCAGTGCTGATTAAATGTTTCCATGCTTCCAGTGGGGGTTTAAGGCCTGTTGCAGCCAATGAGTGTCTGAGTGGAACAGCCCAGGTTAGGTGGTAGAACAGCCCAGGTTATGGGTAGAACAGCCCAGGTTACGGTTAGAACAGCCCAGGTTAGGTGGTAGAACAGCCCAGGTTACGGTTAGAACAGCCCAGGTTAGGTGGTAGAACAGCCCAGGTTAGGTGGTAGAACAGCCCAGGTTATGGTTAGAACAGCGTGGGTTAGGGTTAGAACAGCCCAGGTTATGGGTAGAACAGCCCAGGTTATGGGTAGAACAGCCCAGGTTACGATTAGAACAGCCCGGGTTAGGGTTAGAACAGCCCGGGTTAGGGTTAGAACAGCCCAGGTTAGGGTTAGAACAGCCCGGGTTAGGGTTAGAACAGCCCAGGTTATGGGTAGAACAGCCCAGGTTAGTGTTAGAACAGCGCGGGTTAGGGTTAGAACAGCCCGGGTTAGGGTTAGAACAGCCCAGGTTAGGGTTAGAACAGCCCGGGTTAGGGTTAGAACAGCCCAGGTTACGGTTAGAACAGCCCAGGTTATGGGTAGAACAGCCCAGTTTAGGGTTAGAACAGCCCGGGTTAGGGTTAGAACAGCCTGATTTAAGTTTAGAAAGCCTAGGTTAGGCTTAGAACATTTGCATGTTCGCCTTGGAAACACCTCCGTATGCAGGTGAGTAGAGAAACCTGTGGAGTTAAAGGCCCGTGTGCTTAAATGCTCGGTCTTAAACTAACTCTATCATAGAGTTTATATGAGTCTAACAGAGATCAAATGCACTCTATCAGTGTTAAAATAACTCCAGGGGAGGTGATGTCATACTGGCCTTTCTGTGGTGCAGGAGCAGGCCGTGTGTGTGAATAACACTGAGCCCCCCCCCCCCCCCCTTTCCCAGTCTCACCCCGCTGGAAACTCCCTTGCTCCTTCAAACTACTGTGCATCATAAACATTGTTCTCCCCTGGAGAAAACTGTGTGTGTGTATGTGCGTGCGTGCGTGTTTGTGTGTGTGCATGCATGTGTGTGTGTGTGTGTGTGCATGCATGCGTGTGTGTGTGTGTGTGTGTGTGTGTGCGCGCGCATGCATGCGTGTGTGTGTGTGTGAGAGAGAGAGAGGAAAAAGAGTGGATCAGCAAAATAAACGTCACGGTGGTACTATTTGTGTCCTCTGTTTTCAGACGGTGTTCCGCCCGGCTCCTCCCACTCAGGAAAAGCAGGAAGTGACAGAGGCCTGTGATGACAGGCGCTCCCAGCGCTCTTCTGGGCACGTGCGGCAGTAAACCTTGACCCTTTATCGCGGGCCGTCCAGATGCCAACCGCACGGGCCGTTACTCCGCAAAATGGGCTGGCTGGCTGTCGGGCTGGAGCGTAGGCCGAGAGCCACTGAGGCCCCTTACGCCCCACCACGCCCCCCTCCCACCCCCATCCCACCCCCGTCCCCCTCCCATCTCTAGTATGGGGCCTCAGTGGCCCTCAGCCTGTGCTCCAGCCAGTCAGCCTGTTTTGCGGAGTAATGGTCCGTGTGTTAGGAGTCTGGACAGCCCCTCCTACCTCCTCCCATCTCTATTAAGGGCAGCTGAAGCACCCTTTTCTGGGGGGGGGGGGGCACTAAATATACTAATATTTTTATATTTTTGAGTCACAAATATAAAATATTTGTGACTCCTATGACTGTGGGTTTGTTGTCAGTTTCTATGAGCATGTGCTCTGTATGAGCTGATTTTACACTGAACATTTTACTGCGTGTGTACAAATATGTGAATTCAAAAAGTAAATCACGACGTTAACCAGCTGCAGCCAGACCCCTGGTTTTAGACTGTGGAATTTGAGGGTATAAACAGTGTATGGTGCTGGATTTCTCTCAAAGAAGCCCTTTCTACGATTGCTACCAAGGATGATCGTTCCCGATATTTAAAAAATAAAATAAATAACTGCTTTAAGTTCAATTTGCAACGTAAATGAACAGTTTAAGCAATTTTTGGGAAAAACCCACAAAATGCACATGGTGAAACATAAACAAAAGTTCTACAAATAGCATTAAAATAAATCTATAATGATACTTTATTGAAGACTGTCCTTATTTTCAGTGTGGAATAGTTTGCAGGAAAAAAGAACACACTGATAACCACACTGATAACCAATTGGGAAGGAGTGGTATGACCAAGTAGCCATTTATGCCAGTTTAATGTATATTTTTTAAATGTAATTCAGGTTTTAATCATGTATCAAAGGCCCCCTTGAGCGTCTGGAAGCGAATGAAAAGAAACGGCGCGTGGAGCGGGAGAGGCTGCAGCTCAAAGGCGCATCGCACAAAGGAAAGAATTCCCTTTGTCCGCAACGAACGACAGCAACAAACAACACAATGCGCGGCTTCCAGTTATTTTCACCGTTTCTTCGAGTAACATTCTTTTCCTCTGTTTCTCCCGGCGCGGTCCTCCGCGGACGCATTCTGCTGCTCTCTTATTTCTCTCCGTGGCATTTAATCGCGATTTGGTCCGATCGATAAGTCATTCGCACTGGAATGTGGTTACAGCGCTCCGCCCGCGTGGCTCGGAGGCGGTTGGGAATTCGTGGACACGCGCCGCACCTTGTGAACTTTAACATTTCCCGGTGGTCCCGCGCTTCCAGCGCTCGTGCATTAACTGCGATTAGTTTTCCGCTGCTGCTCCTTCGCATATCAGAAGATTATTAACGCAGATGAGGGTGGATGATTAACATCATTAAAGCTGTTGTTGTCGTTATTGTTATTCCTGTCATCAGCAGAAGTTGCACTGGCAGTTGTACTGGTATTACTTGTTGTTGGTAGGCGACGTATATATTTTAGCAAATGTCATAGTATTTCACAAAAATAATTTCATGGCCATTTTTTTATTCTTACAATTTTAAGGGAAAAAAACATAATTCTTCTTTCTGTTTTAATGAAGACTAAGGTTCCCTGCAATCAACATGCAAAAGAAAAGATATTCCCTTGACTTGCGTTCTTTGTTCTCGTTCCCAATGAAACACTGAAACACGCTGCGTGTCACCATTCTCCCGAACCCAGGCCGTTGTGAAGATCTCAGGTATATAAAATCCCATTGGCCTAATCCACCAAGACTGTCACGCTTCTTTAGGTGATTAGATACAGGGCCCGTTCAACCCCCCTCCCAAAAATAAATAAAAAATAATGAAATATCACCGTTCAAAGTGACAAACTCATTTCTATGATTTGAGCAACAGTCACATTTACAGGGCACTTTCTTAAGCTGCTGATACAACTTAATTTGTGGAATTTTTATTCAACCAACGTTTCTACTGCGATGTACATTAATGTTAAGCTCAGAAGGAAGGACAATAAGCTTTTGAAAATTACCCTTGAGGAATAGATTTGGTTTTACATACTAAGCAATTTACCAATGTAAATGTAAATGACCTTAAGAACATTGTTCATCCGAGCAAATCCTTCTTTTTTTTTTTTTTCTTTTAAATTTTTTTTTACTTCAGTTTCAGGTAACCATTGCAGCTTTGCTTTGAACTGGGTACCGTATATATAATATCTGCATGCATTTATGGGATGTGCTGATTATGTCAGCATTTTAATAGTGGTAATTGTTCAGGCTCTGTTCTAGTGCATGAATTGGCTCCACAGTCTGCTGTCTGTTGAGATTTTTCTAGCGCATAGTCTGGTACTTTTAAGGCTCTGTTCTAGTGCATGTATGGTCTGGGATGTGAATGTTTCTGTATGTACTGTATATGTATATGCATATGCATATGCGTGTGTATATATATATATGCATATGCAAGTGTATATGTATATGCGTGTGTATATGTATGTGTATATATATATGCATATGCATATGTACATGTATATGTATGTACACATCTGGGGATGAAAGGAAGATTTGGGTAACATAAAAGGAGCAGTGATGTGGGAAATTCTGCCACAGAAAGAGAGGGAGGCGGAGCCTCTGTCTGATGACACGCCCTCTTTTTTTAGGTCGACCCCCAGAGCCCAGCCACTGATCGGCCTGCCAGCATCGGTGATCTTCCAGGATCGGAGCGTCGCGGGATTGTGGGGATGGGCGGAGTCGGGTGAGGGAGCAGCGAGTTGCAGATGAGAGGCGTTGGGGAATTGCTGGGACTGAACTGAGCCAGCGAGGTGGGGGGGGCGAAGGTTATTCTTGTCTTTCTGCCCCACCAGCTATCACTTAAGGCTGGCCTTGCCCTTCTGGGCCTGACTAATCCCAGCCCTGTCTGGAGGGGGGAGGGCCATGGAATCAGCCATCAGCCCACACGCGTCTCCTCACTGCCCGCCCCCCTCCCCCTCCCCAGCCCCACCCCACCTTCCTTTGCTGGCCCCCCTTCATCTCCCTGCCCATCTCCCCAATCAACCCCCCTGTCCCCCCACCCATCTCCCTGCTCACCCCGCGCCCCCACCAATCTCCCCATTCACCCCCGCCCCCCACTCATCTCCCCGCTCACCCCCTGCCTCCCACCCATCTCCATGCTCACCAACCTCCCCACTCACTCCCGCCCCCCCACTCATCTCCCCGCTCACCCCCGCCCCCCACCCATCTCCCCCCCCCCCCCCCCTTTACATGCGTCTGACCTGGAATCAGCAGGTCTGTTCCCAGTGGTCCCATGATCCTCTGCTGCATCACGCTTGGCCCCCGTCCCCCACCTAGGAAACAGAACAATGCCCCGCGACAAGCACGTCCTTCCCCAAAGGAGCTGGTCTCTCTGTGAAGGGGGGATTATATGGGTGGATGGGAGGGATGGAAGGAGGGATGAAGAGGAATGTAGCTCTGCAGTGGTTGACTACAGCCTAAGAAGTGATAGAGACTCACCTGAAAGATTAACAGCAAGTACGAAGTGTCCTTGAGAAAGAGAGAGAGAAAGAGAGAGAGCGAGAGAGAGAAGGAGGGAGAGAGAGAAAGGAAAGAGACTCCGTAATCCCCTGCTTCTCCAGAGAGGGGATTTGCTCTGAATTAGAGCTCCAGCTTAGATGAGCTGACTGCAGTCGTCCCCCTGGTGCACACTCACGGTACGCACCCCAACGCCCTCACCAGCACTGCCTCCGACGTCTGCCCCATAACCTCTGACCCCCTGACCCCCTAACCCCTGACCGCTAACCCTGTGTTACTGCTGGGAGCTTCCTGACCTTCAGTTTGTAAGCTTAACCCACCAGAACAAGCTTTACAGGTCATCCATTTTACAGCAGTGTAGCTCAAACTAAGGGTTTAGTTTTATAAAAGCAAGAGAAATCAGCAGACATTCTCTCACTGTCTCTCTCTCTCTTTCACTCTCTCTCTCTGTCTGTCTCTCCCTCTCTCTGTCTTGCTCTCACTGTCTCTCTCTCTCTCCTCCACACTTGTATGGTATTGTTCTACCTCTGATAAATCAAAGAACTGATATGCTGTCCCTTGGGAGCCGAAAGACTCTCTGACTGCCAGCTTTTGAAGTTGCGTGCAGCCATCCGATCGTCAATGTCTGAAGCAAAAAAAAAAAAAGGTTTCAAAGGCGCACAACAGCGCCGTGGTTAACTCGAGGAATTAAACAAGGTCTCCGCAAACCCCTCTCACATCTTAAATATCTGTCACCGTGCGCTACACGACGCCCGGGCTCGCGTGACCTTTCTCTGGGGATGAAGGGCCCTGCTGCGGGCTTTTATCCGAATTAACGGGGCTCTGTGGAGCCGGGTGTCTGTCGTGTTTCTTTTGGGTCTCTGGGCAGCAGGACTAGACCAGCCCTCCATCCTCAACTTTCAAAGGGAATTCAAAATGTCAGACGTGGGAGCAATCACCGCCCGTCTTCATAAATGTCACGCTCGAATAGGCAACCGCAATTACTCTATTTGGACGACTTCATCTTCAAAACCAAGCCCCCCCCCCCAATAAAAAACCTCCCCACCCAAGGCACAGCACGAGCCCAATTATAAGGGACCCCCCTCCCCTTCAAAATAGGGTGCATTTCACACCGTAGGCCATTGAATGGATGGCTTTTCATCCAAACAATCTTGGTGACTTTTTAAACATATATCTACTGAATATCAATTGAAATGTCTCTTCCGACTGCATGGGGGGTTATTCTAACGATAATTATTCCCTCTTCACGGAAACTCTTGTTCAGTTTAGTTAGGTGTGCGTTACACAAAAAAATAACGATCGTTAGATCGTTCATTAATGTAATTACTTCTGAAAGAATTAACAGAAAATAGACTGCAAATGGCTGTCCTGCCTTGCATTAGCCGCCATAATGGATAGCGTTTTTGTATCTTCAGAAGTTACAGTTACTAGCAATTATTTCAGTTATTCATGTGACTGAATATGCTTGTAAAGTTTTGTCATATTTACACATCCCACGAGTACCGGAGGAACGAGCATTTCTGCATTGCCAGTAGTTGCCAAATTAGTGACATCGGTGCTGGATCTGGTGACTTTTTGAACCCTCCAATTGGCCTTTCTCCACTAAAAGCTACTGCAACAAAATTAAATGGCTCTTCTGAACTTTTAACCTGAATAATTTTTCCACTAAATATTTTCCGAAGATAGTTTCTTCGCTTAGAAAAATACTATTTTTCCTTTCTTACCGTGTTGATTTCTACCACAAGCTAACGTTAAAGTCAGTTTGCCAAATCTGAACAACTTTTCCACGTTTGCATTTCTGCTTGTTAAGGCTGTTGTTGGGTTCCTTGGCTGTCATGTCCAAAAGTTGTCACTCCAGTAATATTTGTTCTTATAAACAGTAATCTTTTATATAATGCTAATAATCAACGGTTTACGCTTGCATTGTCACCCAAGACGAGCTTGGGTAAGAAGTGTTAAATGTCTTTTATTTTATCAAGGTGAACGCTATGTAAGCTTACATGTTGGTTGATTTTCAATGCCTCTTGCCATTGCAGATTGATTTCGAAAAGGCAAAATGCATTGTATCTGTGACAGATTAATGCAGGGTTTTCAACATTAAGACACAGTAGATTGAATAATTTTATGTGTTTTTTTAAGTACGGTTATGAGAGACTCAGCTATATGAGGCAATTCAAAGGGCTCCATGCGCTTATGCCCTTCAATCTAATTAATAACCTCCAAACAATGCGTTTTTTTATTATACTGCCTTTTTTATAGTGGAACCTTGAGCATGTTTTTCGCCCAAGATACTTCCGTCAATTTTGCCAGATACAAAGACAAGAAAAAAAACATGCGCATTGCAATGCCTCAATGACTGAGCTTTTGCATAAGCGGGCTCCTGCATCCAGCAGCACCCTACACATATGTAACATGCAGCTGAACACGTGTCCTGGATTAAAAAACACCTCCCCTGTCGCGACGATTAGCACGCGACAGAGGCGGGAGGGGACAGATGTTGCTCCTCCTCTGGAGTGTCCAATGGAGGTGACTTTTCTCTCCAGGTTGCTTAGCAACTTGGAGACCCCCCCCCCCTCCCCCCCGGTCCGCCGGAATGTGCCGCCGGACTGATTGCGTCCACCTTTTGTTCCCCGCTGAAGAGGTTACCGTGACGCTGCAGAGTTCCGCGGGAGCGCCGCACCTGAGGGAGACGCACCGGAGCACACACACAGGGCCGCGGTCCCACCCCCGCGCCGTCTGAGAGAGAGAGGGGGGGGGGAGAGAGAGGGGAGAGAAGGAGAGAGGGAGAGAGGGAGGGGAGAGGGGAGAGAAGGAGAGAAAAGGAGAGAGAGAGAGAGAGGTGGGAGAGAGAGAGAGAGAGAGGGGGGAGAGGGGAGAGGGGAGAGGGAGAGGGGGAGAGGAGAGAGGAGAGAGAGAGAGAGAGAGAGAGAGAGAGAGAGAGAGAGAGAGAGAGAGAGAGACGGGAGGGAAAGGGTAATCTGGACCTGGAACATTCCAACACCTACAGTAAACATGTCAGAAGATTCCCCCCCCACTTTCACCAAGAGAAATTCTGGCTTGTTAGGACTGTCAGGAACAACACACACTCCTGTGACACATCTTTGAAATTACCGAGCACTCTCCTGGCCAAAGACAAGTGGTTTCCTGTTGCAAATTTAACAGAAGCTTAATGAGATGAATTGAGATTACAGGTGGGGGGGTATGGGGGGGTCGGGGGGGGGGAAGGGGGTTGAGAGGGACAGAGGATCCAAGTTAAACCTGGAGAAAGACCAGTCAGGTAACAGTCATTACTTCTCCTCACATTCCACTCAGAATTCTCCAGCCCCACACTGCGTGCGTGCGTGCGTGCCTGCGTGCCTGCGTTTGTGTGTGTGCGTGCGTGCGTTGTGTGCGTGCGTGTGTGTGTGTGTGTGTGTGTGTGTGTGTGTGTGGGGGGGGGGGCATGTGAGAGAGAAAGATAGAGGGCGTGTGCTCTTGCCTGTTTCAGGTAGAATAAAGTTTGTAATGCACTGCACAGTTGAATCTCCACATCAGAAGATATATTTTTACTTCAGACTGCAGAGAAATCTCCTGCTGTTTTGCCCTGCTTCAAGTAATATGTGACATGTCTTTGACTTGCAAATTTGTTTCTTTTTCTATATTATTTATCTTCATCCTTCCTTCATCTTTATTATTTGTTGTTATTACATTTTGTCTTCAAATGCAAGTTCATGTGTTATGAAAAATAAGCAGTCCAAACATGCAAAAACTGCTCCTGAATCGGACAAATATGCCTAGTAATTATTTGGTGTCTGGTGTATCCTCATGCAAACCAAACCAAACGGCAGCATCATGATACTGTCATGTGACCTTGGGCTCTGCTTGCACAATAGATCTCCACACCATCTGCAGCAATAGAAAACCATCAAATTGTTGATTACTGTTGTGTTTGTTCTAGACTTGAACATCGCTGTGTGAGGCCAAGGAATTCCAGGAATCCATCTAAACAGCATAAACCTGGTAAGAATGTGAAATTGATGGGTGTCTTTCTTTTAACTTATTCTGCTTTATAAATGTGATTAACAATGAAATACAAGAGGAATAATTCTCAGTACAATTTTCAAATTATTTATTTCCTCAATATACTGTACACCCTTATCAAGTGTGAATAACACAATTTTGATATTTACATTTGACCTGTTACTTGAGGATTATTCTCTTTTATTCTCATAGGAAAATAGCCAGTTCTGAGCTGAGGCTGTTGTTCAGTTCAGTGCCCCTGTCGAATGTGTATGGACTGTCTTATTTCATGAGACCCTTTCAGTTTAAATCTCATTTCATCCATACACATAAGGTCAAATGCAAAGGTATTGGGACAGTGACACAATGTTGTTGTTTTGACTCTGCATTCCAGCGAATAATTTCCAATTTGTTTTTGGAACTATCTTATATAGATTCATGTGTATTCTTCTTCTTTGTATTCATACATCTCTTCATTCCAGTGAATATATGACTAATATACACACATACAAACACACACACACACACACACACACACAAACAGCACATACCCGCACAGCACATACCCATTGGTTAATTGCTCATTTTTTAGCCGCAGAACCGGAGCCCCCCCCCCCCCCCCTTTGTTCACGCAGCTGCACAGTGGATTGAGCAGTGACACCTTTGCCCATCACCATGAGCTGCTACACTCCAGCACTTTAAACACATCCAAACCAGTGCAGGCCCTTAAGAAACAAAGGCCCTGTCTCCCTCGTTCATCGTAATCCTCCTCTTGCCCATCTCCCCAGCCTCCTCAGTGGATTCATCACGCCTTCCTTGGAGCAGATTATGGGTGGAGGGGGCAGGGGGGGGCTATTGGGGGGGGTTAGACAGCCTCCAGACGTCATTATGAGGTGAGTGAGACAGCGGTGGTGTGCAGGGATTCGGGGGGGTCGGGGGGGGTTGGGGGACATGCGGTAAATCGGGGACCCTGACAGCGGCCTGCTCCTGCGACAGCTTCGTTCATTAATTATTGAGGGGAAGCAGAGGATGATCTGTGTGAATCACAATGAAGCGCCACACTGCCCCGCTGAGACACTGGCACTCCCCCACCATCCCACACAGGGCCACCGAAACGCCCAGTGCCGTTCCGCACGCCAAGCGTCCGCCTGTTTAACGCCACTGTGCTGTCCCACAGTGTACAGCTGGGCCACGTCGTCGTGTACAGCCATGCTACGTCGCTCTCTGTTCGGCTGTGCTACGTCGCTCTGTACGGCTGTGCTACATCGCTCTGTACAGCTGTGCTACGTCTCACTGTACGGCTGTGCTACGTCACTCTATACAGCTGTGCTACGTCTCACTGCATGGCTGTGCTACGTCACTCTATACAGCTGTGCTACCTCTCACTGCATGGCTGTGCTACGTCTCACTGCATGGCTGTGCTACGTCGCTCTGTACGGTTGTGCTACGTCACTCTGTACAGCTGTGCTACGTCGCTCTCTGTACGGCTGTGCTACATCGCTCTGTACAGCTGTGCTACATGCTCTCTGTACGGCTGTGCTACGTCGCTCTGTACGGTTGTGCTACGTCACTCTGTACGGTTGTGCTACGTCACTCTGTACGGTTGTGCTACGTCACTCTGTACGTTTGTTCTATCTTGCTCTGTACGGCCAGAGTAAGTTGTTTTCTTTCCCACAGGACCCAAAATTTAAGGGCTGTTCAGCGATGTATGATTGCCCAATGGATATCGCTACATTTTCACCACCAATTCCATCATTGCTCAACAATCTTTGATGTTGAATGCTTTTGCTCATACAATGTATAGACGGATAACTGATAATAGAACGCGTAGCTGAAGTAGAGCCGTTCGCACTTAACGCTAAAGATAATTTGACTTACAGGTGATGAGAATGTTCTATAATGTTGACAACTGATCCTGCGCTGGGGTCAAATTCAGTACAATTTAGTCTCAGTGATGGGCACAACTATGATTTTGTGATGATGACAAAATCGTCTGTCACTATTACAAACCGAGAGTCGTTGTGACCGACCATCAAATGTGTTAATCGCTGGTGGCAGTGAGCATACATCAGTGATCTGTTAACTGCCCTTAACCCTGCGTGTGATGGAATACTTCTCCTGGAAAAACAGGTTGATATTTGTTCTCAATTACTGTAACCCCCCCCCCCCCCAAAAAAAAGAAAGATTCTTCTTAGTTAACAAAAGGGGGCATATTGTCCAAGGATAAAGGAAAACTAAAGAAGACAACAACAACAAAAAAATAGACTTATGACAGCCAACTCCCTGAGGTCCCGAGTTTCTCAGAATACATTTGTTGAAAGCAGAAAGCGCTGACATTTTGTTCTCTATTTATACATTTGTATGACACTTGAGTGAAATAATGTAACGTTTCACATGTAACTCCCCGGAGGTCCTGCGCATGCTGAGAAACCGTGTGTGTGTGTGTGTGAGAGAAATATGGGGGATGCACAAAGGAAAAGCAGAAAATATACATGTTTTGACATTGGCCAGAACCAGAGCTGGGAAGCCAGACCCAGAATGCCCTATTGTTCTCCAGGTGACTCCCTGCCTGGAGCTCAGTTCATGTCCTGTGTAGGAGCTTTGCCGTCGCCTGGCGGGAACATGGTGGGAACGTGGTGGGAACGTGTTGGGAACATGGCAGGAATGTGGTAGGAATGTGGCGGGAACATGGCAGGAAGGTTTGGTTGCAGCCTAGCCTGTTAGCCTCTGTCGTGTTTACCTCTCACCTGTCCCTGGGAAAAGGGAAAGTCTGGTAGTGTTTAGAGCCAGAGCAGCTGTGACTGGGACAGGGAGGTGGGGCTGTCTGGGTGTAGCACTGCTCTACCCCCATCCAACACCCCCCCCGCCCCGCCCCCCCCAACCCCCTCATAGTTCGCCCACCTTGGGCCTGCAGCAGCACCTCTGGCAGGACTCTGATTGAGCCGAGGCTCTGACACAGACACACATGGTTGGGCCCTAATTACAGCATATTCATATTAACATGTTTCCATGAATGTGTTTTTGTAATATGACATGTTTGTAATAGCATGTTTATTTAAAGGTTTTATATTATGACATGTTTATAATAACATGTTTACATCAATGCATTTTCTAACACGTTTGTTATTTCATGCTTCCATAAATGCATTTTATTTTATGTTTATAATAGCATGTTTCCGTAAATGCGTTTTATATTATAACATGTTTATTATAGCATATTCCCCCCCATAAATGCATTTTTATTTTATAACGCGCATAATGGCATACGTTTTCTGTAGATGCGTTTTACTGTTCTCTGATCTACACGTCCACTCAGCTCAGGATTTGCGCTGCTTCCTTCAGGTCTCGCTCCCCGGCTTTTTGTGAAAATAGGTCAATACGCCTCATTCATTCCGCGAGCGACCACACTCCGCGACGAGCGCGCGTCTTAATTTAATTTTAATGCCCTACGCCCCCCCCCTTCCGCTCTGTTTGTTTACCCAATTTGGTGATATTGTGAGGTGATTTCGTGTCCTGTGATTTATTTCTGCGAAAGCTCGTAGTGTGTTATGACGAATGACACGATTGTGGATGCTGTGCTACGCCAAACTGTAGATTCTGCAAGTTTAGCCTTGATAAAAAATAGTCAGTACATTGAGTATTTTTGTTTTTTTGAACATACATTGACCACTGACGTATTATTTTTTGTAATCATTTTTATGATTTTTTTCATTTCTAGACCCTCAACAACAATACCAATTCCACGAAACTGCCATTATCTAAATTGATCTTTTGTTGCATCAGTTTCTCAATATAATTAAAAAAAAAAATTTTTGAACCATTTTGTCTTTTTTTGCCACCTGCAACTGTATACATTTAGAGAAACATGCTATTATAAACATGTTGTTTCAAGCACAATTACAGAAACATGCTATTATAAATGTTATAAACCACATTTAGAGAAACACTATTTTAAACATGTTATAATATAAAAGGAAAACAAATGCATTTGTGGTGTAGGACACATTTTGCATACATTACTTAAATACATTAGGTTGCCCCTATATAATGCCACAGTTGAACGACAGGTTAAGAGATTCAGATGATTGTTCCAGAGAGCAATGCATCATGGGAAATATTATCACTTGCTGTGGCTAAGGGAGAATGAACACACTTTATTTTGGGCTTCTCTTCCTTCATGTGGTGCATCTGAGAAAGTGAAAGAAAAAAGGAAATAAATCTGAAAAGAATTTCAGGTTAGTAAAAAATCATGTGTAGAGTGTGTGCATAATTTTTTGGCGGTCTTCAGAAACCCTAGAAATCTACAAGTTAATTCACTTTTTGGTGCTCGTCTGCATATCAAGGGGTCTGTCTTGCATGCGGTCAGTATCGCAGAAGTCCAGATGGGAGAAACAGGCCCATAGCGGGGCACGATTCGCGGGGTAGCGCCGGGCTTCAGACCCTCACCTACGAACGTCTGCTGCGATACCTGAAAAAGGCCTCCACTTGGCGAGTTGTGCAAACCACATAGACCTCAGCGCAGGGTGTCCGTCCAGCTAACACTACTTACATTCTCAGCATTAAACCTATCCGAGCGATTACACATGTGATACTGTTTATCGCGGAAACGGAGAAAATCATTGTGTGAAGGTGATGGCACCGATTGTGTAGACCCACTGGATACTGAGTATCCAGTACTTCCATAGTACTTCTTTTTTTTTTACAGAGACACTGTCACAAAGATGCTAAACACATTCTCAAAAAGAATGTGTTTATATCCAACACACGTTTTGTGTTGCTACTTTTGTGTTACCTCCAGCACATTTTATGTCAGATTTACTCTTTTTGTTTGTTATTTATATGTTACAATGGGAGACCTTTTAACAGACTGTGTTGAAAGGAACATAAAATGTTCTGTTCATAACTAGACTAGACATAGACATAGTTCGTAACTAGAGGTGTGTTAAAAAATGGCACGTTATTTGTTGTTTATGACACATCGGTTTTGAGAGTGTGTGGTCCTGGGCTTCAGTGCCATGGACCTCGGCTGTGCCCCTCAGCGTGCTGAAGAGGGCTGCTTCCAGCCATGTTGCCCACCACTTCCTGTGTGTTCTGAAACGCTGAAACCAGGAAATATCCAAACGCACGCAACTCCTGGGATTCCGGAAATTCCGCTACTGCTGCTGCTCAAAGCACAAAATGTGGCTTATAAGTGGCATAGAAGGCCTTTATCTCGGAAGAGAAAATTTATGGTTTAATTAAATAATTTGTAATTCCCCTCCTCCTCCAAAGTCTTTGAAGGGATGTTGGCTTCAGTTCCAAAAAAATATCAGACAGACTCGCAAATAGAATTAAAGCAATTTGGTGAAGTCAAGGAATGGCAGGGTCATTGAGGCTCAGCGTGAATGGCCCGTGCTTCAGCGAAAGATCAGAAATAAAAAGCAAAAGCTCTCATTCCAAAAATACTGCCTCACATCTACTCTGTAACGTACAATGATGTTCTTTGTGGCTTGGTTTTCCATTTATTTTCACGTTGAGAGATTGTTGATCGTGCGAGCACTAGTCAGCTTACCGCGGGCCATGTCCCCGCAGTTTGGCGAACGTCTGAACAGGCCGAAGCATGGGAAAAAACGAAATGGGAATGTAAATGAAAGCCCTTTTCTTTGTTTTCCCGCCATCCAATTTTGAGAAGAAAATTGCACCTTTTTTTCATGAAAATGGCACTGCACAAAAGACACCTGCAATGAGAAGACAGGAAAATTCTAGCCCTGAAATGCACTCCTGTCCATCAATGCCTGGTACATTCAAACAACCCACACACTGCGTTTGAGCATGAACTATGAAGAAATATTGAGCTGACTTGTATTTCAATTCCTAAATAGTTTCACATCTTATTCAATATAAGTACACTATATGACCAAAAGTATCTGGACACCGCTTGGTCTGGGACTTTTTTATGGTTTGGGCTAGGCCCCTTAGTTCCAGTGAAGGCAAATCTTAATGCTACAGCATACAATCATATTCTAGACAATTCTGTGCTTCCCCAACATTTTGGTGAAGGCCCTTACCTTTTTCAGCATGACAATGCCCTCGTGCACACAATGAGGTCCATATAAAGATGGTTTTGTGTGGAAGAGCTTGACTGGTCTGCACAGAGCCCTGACCTCAACTCCACCCAACACTTTTGGGATCAGTTGGAAAGCCAACTGTGAGCTAGGCCTTATTGCCCAATCAGTGCCCGACCTCACTAATGCTCTTCTGGTTGAATGAAAGCAAACCTCAGAAGCAATGCTCCAACATCTAGCATAAAGCCTTCTCAGAGGATTGGAGGTTGTTATAGCACCAAAGGGTGCACCAAATCCATATTAATGCCCATAGTTTTGGATGAGATGTTGGATGTCAGGTATCCACATACTTTTGGACATGTAGTGCATGGAGAAGATATCGCATTTGTACAGTCAGAGTACAGTATCATTTGATTTAATGAATCAAATCATGAGCTCAAAGATTATTTGGGGTAGTGTATGGTGAACATTGAACTAAAATAGAAAATGCCTGAGTATTAGGCCAAAATCCTCAAGTATGATGTGCTGTGTCTGAGACCTTTTGGCTTCTGAGAGCGCTCATATACCCCCCATCCCGCCCCACACAGAGAGCACTCATATACCCCACCCCCCCCCCCCCCACACAGAGAGCACTCATATACCCCACCATCACCCCCCCCCCACACAGAGAGCACTCATATACCCCACCATCACCCCCCCCCACACAGAGAGCACTCATATACCCCCCATCCCCCCCCCACAGAGAGCACTCATATACCCCACCATCCCCCCCCCCACAGAGAGCGCTCATATACCCCACCATCCCCCCCCACAGAGAGCGCTCATATACCCCACCATCCCCCCCCCACAGAGAGCACTCATATACCCTGCCATTCACCTCCCCACAGAGAGCACTCATAAGCCGCGTTTCCACCGCAGGAACTATACCCCGGAACTAGGAACTTTTTGAGGAACTCAGTGCGTTTCCACCGCAGGAACTAGGGTCTAAATTTAGTTCTGGGGGCTTTGTTTTACCCCCCAAAACGTTCCTGCTCGGGGGGTAGTACTTTCCGAAAGTACAGGAACCTTTTGGGTGGAGCTTGCAGCGCTGAACATTTCTGATTGGTCGAGTACTCGTAGCATTTGTGTTGTATTTATTTTCCGCCATTACCCGCCATGTTTGAAAATATGCAGCGGCAAACCAATTTATTTTCATAATAACTTCAACTCAAACTTGTATGTTATGCGGCGCAGTAGCCTACTTTTGGTTATAGCATGTCAACGTCTTGGAATTATAACGTGTGCTCTTCTGTTCTTTTCTTGCTTTAGTATTCGTTTTATAAAATGCTAAGCATTCGTTCTGGGACAGCATATTACGTAGGCTACCAAAACATTCAAACGGATTAATTCGGTTGCTGAATATTTTCTTCCGGATTTTCTTTGTTAGCCCGTTGTAATTGACTCAAAACGTTTGATACAGTTATGTGAGGTATGCGGTAGTTCTGCATAATTAACATTTGTGATACAGTACAAGCAAACTGGAAATCACCTTCCGCACTTTTTATCCGGGTAAAATAACAGGTTAATTCTAGTAATCTTCCCTTTAGCTTTTTCAGACCGCCGTAATTTTACTCAATTTTACTGCCATTTTTCAATTCCACGAAAAGACCAGGAAGACTATGGACTCATTGCATGGTTCGCATCTGGAGGGCACACTTCGCTGCTCGGCTAGCAGTAACTTCGAATGAAAGCAAACGGTGGCTGTACCACTACTAATTTACATTTTCACGCAAGTCCGAGTTTTCGTTCTATTCTTGTCATTTTGCGATTAGCCTATATGGAATTGACGACGAGAAAGTAATAAAACAGCAAATTGTTTACAACGTGTGCATGTTTTCTGCTGTTAATGAATATGTTTGAGAGGATATATGAAAATCAATAAATACAAAAGTAACCATATATAGTCATTGTTGGTAACCTGTTGTATATAAGTGGAATAAACCCCTCCGGGCTGTCCCGGTTATTAGAAAATAATGTAGGCTACGTCGGTGGTAGTATGGGGTTACAGAAGAAATCATATGACAGATGGACCGACGACAACGTCAGTGGGCTAATTTGCCTAATCTTCGCGGTACTTTAGACCCCGGTGGAAACGCAGACAACCATTGGCTGAAGGAACCTTTTAGTTCCTGGTAAAGTAGTTCCTGGGACTGAAAGTTCCGGGTAATTTTGGTGGAAACGCGGCTATATACCCCACCATTCCCCCCCCACAGAGAGCGCTCATATACCCCACCATCCCCCCCCCACAGAGAGCACTCATATACCCCACCATCCCCCCCCCCACAGAGAGCACTCGTATACCCCACCATCACCCCCCCCCCCCCACAGAGAGCGCCCATATACCTCACCATCCTGCCCCCTCCCCCAACAGACAGCACTCATATACCCCCCTGTCCCACCCACCCCACAGAGAGCAGTCATATACCCCACCATCATCCCCCCACAGAGAGCATTCATATACCCCACCATCATCCCCCACAGAGGCACTCATATACCCCACCATCACCCCCCCCCCACAGAGAGCACTCATATACCCCCTTGTCCCACCCCCCACAGAGAGCAGTCGTATACCCTACCATCCCGCCCCCCACAGAGAGCGCCCATATACCTCACCATCCTGCCCCCTCCCCCCGCAAAGACAGTGCTCATATACCCCACAACCCTTCCTCCCCCAAAGACAGCGCTCATATACCCAATGATTTGTTAACCCCAGTAAAAGCGCTTTTTCTCATCCTTTGCAAATCTGCATAAATGCCTCGTGAATATTTTCTCTATATTTTTATTTATGGACCCTAAGTTTCTAATTAAATACTAATTAATCCCGTCACTGGTAGTGCCAGCGTCCCGTTCATGGCTCTGCTTCAGTGATTAATGACAGACCATTTATTAACTTACCTAACGAGCTCAGGCACCTCGCCACAAATCTGATTAAGATATCATTTTACAGACCTCATTACGGCGCAAAAAGAGGGTTTTAAATTTAATTTAAAAATTGCCCTCAATAACACAGGACCGCTCACTGCAACCTGGTCACTCAGTGAAAGATTTCTCGTTAGATTTATAATAGATAATGAAGAATGGGACATCATTAATAAAACTGATAAGTTCATTTAAGCTCAGTGGTTTCTAACGGTGAGGTCCTATTATTCTTATTGCATTTAAGGGGGATATAATTAATGCGCTGGACCAGACGATTATTAAAATATCTGAGACTACTAAGAGGCATAAATAATGTTACAGTCTTGGGTTTTGGTTAATACCGTGTCATCTAATTGCTTTGTTTGGTGTTAGGGTTCAAGTATGTTGGGACACAGAATTAAAAGCTTAAGGAATGTTATTAAGTGGGAAAAATGTCGTAAATAAATATCTTATTAAATGAGGAATATGTACTGCAGTAAGCTGCACTGTTGTCTCCACACTGTGAACCTGGTTTAGCAGTCCAGCTATTTTTACTGTTTTTGTTCTAGACAGAGACCGGAGAATCTCAGACAAATGGAATACGTATTCTTGTTTTATTATAATTATATTTTATGGAACGAAAATGACAGTTTAATATTACTGCACCACTGATGTAAAGCTTTACAACTTATTACTGTCGTGATTTATGTGAAATGATATAATCCTCATTTAAATGAAACCAGGTGTTGTTCATACTATAAAAGGAACTGTCATGGCGATAATGGATTTGTTTGCAGACAAAGAGCAGGATAGGGGGACACTGGATAGACTACAGGTTCTCAAACAGCTCCTACCATTTGTGTTCCTAATTCTAGATGAAAAATGTGAGTTTGAGGTTATCAGTCTATGTATATTATGTGTTTTTAGTGGGCTGCTTCATCCCCCACACTGTAATTGTTGCTGGAATGTGAATATTCCTTGATAAGGTCTCACCCCAAAGGTGCCATTCCCCCCTCAGAATGACAGATAAAATGTGCATATGGTGTCCGGGAGAAGCCTTACCAACCGCTGTGCTCAAAGAACATTCTAGATGCAGTTTGCCAACCGTCCGCCACCGTTCACCCACACACACACACACACACACACACACACACACGTATATATATATATATATATATAGCGCACTCCAGCGCATGGGATTTGAAATGACGCAATGTGATTTTCAGCTTTACATCCATAATGGGT
>NC_057946.1:32336110-32376110 GCF_018555375.3 Anguilla rostrata | reverse complement strand
TTTTGCTTAAAAGATATTTCCAGATGCCACTGCAGTCTGAACTGGGCTGAACTTGCAACTGTGTACCTCTCGCCCCCTGCCCCCCCCCCCCTTTTTCTCGTACCTGCCTAATGCAGCCCTCCCCCCCAAGCCTTGTCCCTTTAATACTCCATCCACCACAAAAAGATAACCACAACAGGTGCATAATTTCTGGGAGTCACGGAAGAGATGGTGGTGCTTTTTAAATGTATTTATTCATTTTTGTATCATTGTTTGGCCTGCTTCCAGACTCATATCCCATGTGTGGGGGGGGGGGGGGGGGCTGACTAATTGGCTGATTCCCTTCCCCCCATTGTGTCTGGAAACCCTGTGTTATTTTACCTGTGTTATTTCACCTTGGCAGGTGGGTTTTATCCACCTCGCCAGGATGACAATGCTTGTCTTCCTGTGTCGCAGGACCCTTCATTTCTGCCCTCTGCCCTCTCCTAACGCGTGAACCTGGCTCTCCTAGCCCAAGACACATACACAAAAGAGGACGTTTTTCATTTCTTTCTTTCTTTCTCTCTTTTTTTAAGGAAAGACAGTCACGATAGCGCTGTCTCAACGTGGACCACAGAGGGAACATTTGACGAGGGAGAGGTTCCATCATTTAATGCCATTTGAGTTGAGTAACAGAATACAGGCGTAACAATGGCAGGATAATATGATTAATGGCATTTTAGTAATGCCACTGTTTTTGCCTATTGTTCCTGTGATTAAAAATCACCTGGCTGAGTGATTTCAGGAAATAAAGTCCAACGTGTGAGGAATATATTTTCATAGCTTGCAATTGTTGCATATGGAGTAGGCCTGAAGTTACAGGGCATGTAAGAAAATGTAAGCTAGCATTCAACTTTTGCTCCCCTAAAATGGGGGATCTACGTATAACAAGGGATGTAATTCCCACACGAATCACCTGATATGGATGTAAATACCCTCAATTCAAAGCTGAAAGTCTGAACTTTAACCCCACGTTCATTGTTTTATTTTAAATCCAGTGTGCTGGAGTACAGAGCCAAACTGACCAAAACTTTTTAACTCTTTAACTATCTATTTCACCACCCCTTTGTTTTTCAGAAGGGAAAATAGTCCACCAAACCAGTCGCCATAGTGTATAGGATATAAATAATTTGTATGGTGTATTGGATATGAATAATTTCTAAAGGCTTTATTAACTGTGTTCTTTGATGTTGCAAATTGCAAGATGAGGGTGGAAACAAAGCTGAAGCTGAGAAGAAAAGGCTGAAAAGTGAAGTCAAGCCTGCACCTCAACCTGTAAATATTTTCAGCTGACACTTTACTTCAAAGGGACTCTGACGGGCGCTTTGTAAGTACCTCTCCGTTTGGCTGCGCTGCATGCGCGCTAGCTGCGGTAGATAGCGCTGTTAGATACTCTGCTGAGCACGGTTTCTGTCACTGTTGAATACGCTACCTCGTTAGGCTTCAAACAGGCACTACCACCCCTTCGAGCAATAGGAGCTGGTGTCCGCGCGATGTCAGTCAGGAGGAAGCGCTCCTTACCCCTGGTCCAACCCCGCAACCCAACACATAACGCAAACGAAAAATAAAATAATCGCATTGAACCTAATGAACCGCAGGGCTAAGCGCAAAGAGGAGCCGGGATGCGCTCGTAACCGCCAGGAAGCTTTGCGAACGGGGAGCGTGGAGTAGGGGGTCCCTGGGGCTTTGTACCTCTGGTCCTGGCTAATAGGCAGGCAGGCAGGCGCGCGAGTGCGCGAAGCTGTCAGGCGGCGAACAGCCAGACGCACAGAACGGCCACGCGTCAGGGCGTGCGGGCGTCCCAGCGGTGCTGATAGAACTTCCTCGCGCTACCTGTGACAGGTGCCTCGACGGCTGTTCTGCGGTGATTACTGGCTGACTCCTACGCAGACTCCTACTCATCCCGTCTCTTATCCTCCTGTCTCTTATCCTCCTGCTTGTACGTGCCCCGCTCTTATTTAAAAAACAATTAAATTCAAATGTAGGCCTACTTCCATTCATTAAAATGAATGGAAAAAAAACACAACAAAAAAAAAAAATTCTTAAAGATAATCGGGAAGGCTACATATTAAGAAAATATAAATATAAAATAATAATAAGTGCATAAACTGAAGCTGTTTATATTGTATTAGCCTACATATTGTCATGTGAAAAATAATATTGCAAGCTCCAAGCCTGATTTTTGAACAATTTCATGTTTCTGTGCATTTGCTTCTTGGTAACTTGGCGAGGCTGGCAGAGATTTATCTCATTATTTCACAGATGTGCATTGGTAGGAATAAAAGATGGCAGTTAACTTATGGACAATGTAGTCCCTCCATTTCTGCCTGGAACTGAATAAGCAGGAGAAAGAGAGAGGGAGGGAGGAGGAGGGGAGTAGAAATAGAGAGAGAGCAGGAGAGAGAGTGAGAGAGAGAGAGAGAGAGAGCAAATATTCATAGGGGAGAATGCCACTGCCCTGGGGGTACCAGTGGGGTGGTTGTGATCAGAGAGTGTCCGTGGTGGGGGGGGGGGGGGGAGGCAGTGGGGAGACCGCGGACGCGGGGGGTTATGAAACTACTGCCTGGAACAAGTCACACATCCAGCCCCATCCAGGCCAGTAAATTGGGGGGGGGGGGGAGAGAATGTGCAGGAAAATATTACTGCTGTCAAAAGGTCTGTCCCCAAAACTCCTCCCATTACCCTGATAGTGTTGGTGGAGGGTATGTAGGGTAGGAGGAGATCCAAAGCCGTTTCACCATGACAATAATTAAAATAATAAACTAGCAGCAAAAGCTAAGTTTTGCCAAAGAAGAGGACTGAATGGTAAGCGGAAAGTAATTCATTTTTTATGTTTTTTACATAAAAGCATTTAGTAATTTTATTTTATAACTTCCCATTTCCCCTACCATGGGGTACATTCTCTTCAAGCCATGGGTAATGCATCAATGTGGCTTATGGGTAATGTATTCAATGTGGCTTATGGGTAATGTATCAATGTGGCTTATGGGTAATGTATTCAATGTGGCTGATGGGTAAAGCATAAATATGGGTTTAGTAAGAAAGTATTACCGGTTGAAAAGGCTTATAGTGTATTTCTCTTCGCAGGTGGCTTTGATGGAAACACCTGAGGTGCCTCTTCAACATCCCGGTGCCTTGCCTTTGAAGACCCTGACTGCTGTTTACCTGCTCCACTTGAAGGTAACCACAGATAACCATGCTGAAGTTTTATAAGAAGCCCTGAAAGGCCATCCCTGAAGGAAGCAGGGTCGGTCTGAAGCTCTCTCTCTCACTCAGTCCTAAGTTTCGGCCTGCGGGTTTTCAGGCAGGAACGTGTTGCTCTCAGCTCCAGGGATCTGGAAGGCTACGGCCTTGATTTGTTCTCGCCGTCTCACCGGCACAGCCATTTTGTAAAAGATGTATTTCCACACTTAGGGAATAATATGGGCTGTTTTCTCCACCCCCTATATGCAAATGAGGACCTAGAAACTGACCATATGCATTGATAGACCCATTTCATTAGATACAGTTGATGATGTCACAGGTTTCCAATATGCATGCAATACAAAGACATTTCCCCCAATTTATTACTTGGTTGCTCGGCCTGAAAGCCTTGTTTCATTTCCACAGCACTGTGCATATTGTTAATGTCAGACAGTTTCATCGAGTGGCGTAAAGGAAGTCACGGCATGATAAAATGCGCAGATGCACGCGACGGGCTGTATTCCCCAACAATAACTAACTTCAATAATTAATCTTGCGGTGTCACTATACGCCTTAGTGAGCGCAACGCATGTGGTTAATATCTGAAGCAGTTAAAGTGAAATTAAAAGCAGAACGCCAGGTTCTTTGTGGCATACTGTCACTTAAATCATCGGATATTATCTGCAGGTGATGTTGGGACATTTCAGTGACGTTTCGAGCGCTGTTAAGAAGTGCGGTGATAAGTCACCCTGCTTTCTTAATTACCCCCACAAATGTGTCAGCTGGAAAGTTAATGAAAGCAATGTCTGTTTGATGTGCGCACTGTTGCTGTCGGACAGTGTGCTTGTTTTCTTTATTGAACATTCCCAACAGGAAGCAGGGACTTTAGCGATTTTGATTACAGAGTCGACCCGCTGTGATTGGCCGAACTCTGTCACGCTGGCGAACATTAGTCTCAAGTAAACATTAGTCTTCCGCAAAGCTTTGGTTGGGTTTGACTTGGCAATGAAGGCGCAAAAATGTTCATATTTGAATAATATTGCTTTTAAAATTTGAAAGTGTGAAACGACCACAGCAGTCGAAAAATGCCCATTTCGGCCTGATATTTGACACATATTATGCTAATTTTACACATATTATGATTTCCATATATCAGAGCATGGCAGTTAATTTGTGTTACATTCCGATGGCATTCCGGCTGAATTTGAACATTTCGGGCGGAATTTCCACATTCGCAAATGGCTTTCAAAATGTGGCCGTTAACCCGGTTTGCTGCGTCCCTTGCACTCAAGCATAATGTGCGGAGGGAAGGTTTGAAAATCTGCCGTCGTTACGGCAACGTGCCACCTCGCCTGCTCACTTAACCGCAGTTTAATGAATAAAATGTATGAAGAGCAGCAGCACCCGGACTGACTGAGAAGCAGCACCAGCTGCGAGCATTCTGGCCAATGCCAGCCACTGGCGTAACCACAGTTTCACAGCTCCAATATCTCGCTCTCTGACTGGATGTAGCAGTGACCTAACCTGTTTGACGCTGATGGCCAAGTAAGCGAGGAGGTGCGGGCTGCAGCTCAGTAATAGGCCAATTACACACGTTGAAATAATACCTACTCGTGTCGACTCTGACAACACAAACACTTGACTTGCTACAGGTGGAAATTTTTTCAGGAGGTAGGTGGGCAAGCCCCTAGAGCCCCCTAGCGGACAACCCCCCCCCCCTGCAAACCATCGACTGGCATCACCCAGTTGATACTGACAGAGGTGGCCATACAAACCCTCAGCCCCCGACCCAGCTTTCTTTTCAGTTCACTTCTGCTTTGTGCCACAAAAAATAACACCTGCCACACGCCCAGCAATCTGAATCCTTTGCTATTTTGAAAATAAAAATTCTGAACTTTTTACTTCCCAAACAATGGAGTACTGCGTGAAAATAAACCAAGCTTACCATTTATTAATATGAAATGTGAAATACTTCATTAAAAATACCCCTTCATTATCTTCTGAATTGGGCCCACAACCAAAATGACCCAAAACCCAGAGATTTTGGGTGGAGATGGGGCTCCAGTGCCCATTCTGGAGAATGGAAGCAGCCGTTGTCCTCAGAGGTGCATGCTGGGACATGCCACATCCTGGTGTCAGATGGCGGATTCCGCAGGTGAGGCGTGACTGGTGTGGGTGTGCAATGAGTTAAGCAGCTGGAGGATACAGCCAACAGGTCCCCCCTCCCACCCCCCAGTCTGCACCTCAGGGGGTTTGGCTAGATCTACCCTCCACGCCTTCTCTGCCTCTTTCCCGAAACTCAGCCGTCTTGCTCTGACCTGCACGGACATCTTGGCTCCACGCTGATGACTCCTGGTTTTTCTGGTTCCGTATAGTCAAGGGCTGGATCCAGGCAAATTCCTGACTGACAAGGTGTCAAACTTCCCAACAAACAGCAGAAAAACAAAAACACGCTTCTATTAACTGAACTCAACGCACACACAAAAAAAGAAAATATTGGAAACAATAAATCATAAAATGAATTTATGAACTATAAAACTGATTCTATTCAGCTGGTACATGTTTATTGTTGTACTGGAAAAGGAGGTGCTGCATTTATTTTGCAAGAGCCCCTGGGTTTGGTACAAACTGTGACACTGTGCTTCACTCAATAGCTGGCATCTGCATGCTAGTAAATACAGTAAGAAACTGGCAGTAAGAAAACAGAACTGAAACAATCCCTCTGGAGTGGCTCTCTTTCGCTCTATCCCTCTCTCCCTATATCTTTCTCTCTCCCTCTCTCTCTCTCTTCTCCCTCCACCCCGCCCCCTCTCTCTCTCTCTCTCAATTTCAATTTTAAGGTGCCTTATTGGCATGACATACACAGTGGTGCCAAAGGAAGAGTTACCAAGAACAACAGTAATAACAAAAATAAACTAATATACACAGATTATACTATAACCCTAAACCTAATACTGTCTGCTCCTCTCTCTCTGCCCTCCCTCTCCTCCCCCCTCTCTCTCCCTCTTTCCCTCTCTCTCTCTTACACTCTGCTGCAGCAGTATTTTCATGTGAGGCGAACAGCTGAAGAGTGGGAGTATTTTTCTGGGAGTGACTTCTCCAGTAAGGATGCTCTCCAGGAGCCATCAGACAGTGGCAAGGGGGGGGGGGGTTGAGAAGGCGTGGCAGCTAAAGCATCATTTCCACACTGACTGTGGGGAGCAGGCAGCTGTTTTAAGATGCTTGTGTAGGAACCCGTTACAGCAAAAATGTACCGTCAGCTGCCAGCATTTCCCTGTTGACAAAGCAGGCAGAAAATGTCCCTGTTTCATGTGGGTTGGGCCTTTCTGTGCGGAGCTTGATCTCCCCGTGTCCACGTGGGCTTCCTCCGGGTACTCCGGTTTCCTCCAGGTACTCCGGTTTCCTCCCACAGTCCAAAGACATGCAGGTTAGGCTAACTGGAGATTCTAAATTGCAAGTGTGTGAGTGAATGGTGATTGAATGGTTTGCGATAGATTGGCGGTCTGTCCACGGTGCAGTCCTGCCTCTTCCCCAATGCACGCTGGGATAGGCTCCAGTACCCTCCGTGACCTAGCCTGGATAAGTGGGTATAGATAATGGATGGATGGCCAGAAAAGTGTGTGTGAAAAGTGGGGGGGGGGGATGGGGGTCTGCAGCACTGGTGAGGTGAGATATTTTACACTAATCTTATTTTAGACCTGCTTGTTCAGTTTCAGCCTCAATGTCAAACACTGTTCCACTATTTGTTTTCCCACTACATTACATTAGTCATTTAGCAGAGGGACAGTGTTGGAGAAACAGAAGTGAGTTCCTATTGAACATATTGCACAGAGCTTACCTGATCAATATGAACAGTGCCAGACCTGCAAACAACATTCACAAACCAGAGAGAGCCAGATGCAGCATCACTAACGCACCAGTGCAACTTAACCATGCTAATCAAAAACCAAAATACAGATCCTGAACACATACAGATTGCATCCAAGTTTTCCCATCCCTATCCCCTTTTTTTCAGCTTGCAGTGTTTGCACGGAGAGGTTCTTTAAGGAGGAGCTGGATCTGGTCCCAGGGCACGAGAAGCTTTTGGCGATGATGCACAGCCAGGGGAATCCGGGTGCCCGGTGACCCCATTCAGGTAATCTCGTTCATGTAATCAGGTAGAGTGGCCGACTTTGGTTAGGTGGTTGGGGCAAGGTTTATTGAGGGTGAGGGTGCGGAGGGGAGGTTGGGCAGGTATGTGGTTGTGACCAGGGAAAAGCAGTGGGGGGGGGGGGGCTGTCAATCAGAGGTAGCCAACTGACAGTCTCTATGTAAATAATCTGAGTTTCCCATGCTGAAAATTTTTTTTAATTTGTCCCGCAAGCTGATAGATGTTCAGTCAGGAAGCAGCTTTGTTTTCAGTTGGAGCCTTTTTATTTGGCGTGAGCTGTGATTGGGTAGCCTGAGAGCACGAGACAGAGCCCGAAAGCGTTTGTCTCACTCCAAAAGCGTGAGAGTTGCTTGAAGGGTCAAAGTTAGGCCACTCTCGAGTTAGCGCCACACAATTTTCCTTTCAGACTGTCGGTGATGTGTCTTCATTCGCAGATGGGAAAACGGCCATTTTATATTCAGCGATGGAATTGTTTTATGATGAATACAGAGCCCTGAACGCATCTATCTTTTGTCAGTGTCTGTGACTGTGGGCCAGGCAGACAGTAAGAAATGTTCACTGCTTTTCCATCTTCAGAGGGAAGTTAACCAACAGTCACTCCGGAGAGTGACATCGGTGCTTTTTATAGTTTGTTTGTTGCGCTTTTTGTAGATTTTCAACAAAATGCTCCTTCAGGACCTTAAAAACGAGACAACATGATAAATCACCGTGGAGTCTGACGATAACATTTAATACTGGCACAAAAGGGCTCTGTCTGCCCTGAATGGTTTGTGAGGGTATATAGCAAAACATTCAGTGTTAAATCGACACTGATAGAGTACATTTGGACATTAATATTAACAAGATTGTAGCCGAAATTAACTCTGAACATTGTACAAGTCTTCAAGTACATTGAAACAACATTGAAATGTGGATCAGTACTTTGGTACTCATGGGTTCCATCTGGATAATGGCTTTCCCGTGTTGTGGTGATATCCAGTTTCACACATTTTGGGTTCGAATCCTAGCCAGGCCTCCTGCGTCACCACACATTCTGGGATCGAATCCTAACTGAACCTCCTGCAGTACCACACATTCTGGGATTGAATCCTAACCGGGCCGCCTACAGTACCACACATTCTGGGATTGAATCCTAACCCAGCCTCCTCCAGCACCACACATTCTGGGATTGAATCCTAACCGAAGCCTAACCCAGCCTCCTCGGACTGTGGCTGCAGGTTTGACCAGACCGCACATGCCTGGACCCACCGTGTTAGCGGATGATAGCGCCCCCTGCTGCCCGCGTGCAGCGTTTTTTGTGTGACAGTCTGTTCCAGGAACCACCTGGCTACGCGGAGGAGGGTCAGCCGTCCGCGCACGTTTTGGAGAATGTTCCGGCAAGTGCGCACTCCAGAACGCACAGAAGATTGCTGCTGTGATGAGACAGCTTTTACAAATTACATACAACAAAAACAGGTGTCATTTGTTTGTAAGAATCACTTATTTAAATACAACAAAAAAACTATCAGCATTCTTAACACTAAGGTCTCACCATCTAACCGTGATTTTGTTGTAATAGTTCAAAATTGAAATTGAGTTCAATTTTCGAACAGTATTTTCTCTGTTTAGTATCGAGCAAAATTTCTATGCTGGCCCTTAAAATGTATACGACTGAAAAACAAGAGGAGCAGGAAACAAAGAGAATGATGTCTAATCATCAACGCGCAGAACCATGTTCAAGGGGGCTGTATCATACTCACAAGTTGACTATGGTTTTATTTATTTACATGAAATTAGCATGTTTTAATTAATTCATTTAATGTTCTTCTTTTGCCTTTTGAGCCAAAGAAGTTGGCTCAATAGTTGGCACATATAAATCTTCTCTTGAAATAAATCTTTTTTTTTTTTTTTTTAATTAGTTTTTTTTTTTTTAGTTTGAATTTGAATTTGAAGGCCAAAATGCAACTGGAGGCTCGTCTGTTCTCTAAAACAGGTCCTTTCTTATGTTTGGGGGCCGCGTGAATCCGCGATGTAAAAGCCTGTTTTGCCTTTAAGTGGGCACCGTCTCTACCGTGTCTCTAGTCCCGGCACTTCGCATCGCTTCGCTTGCCTCATTCAGAAAGGGTTTGCCATTCGCTTGTTTATGTGTCCTGTATTCATATGCGTATGGCAGTTGGTTTCCTGTTCGAAAAACGGGGGACTGAGCTTTTCTGTGAATGCCCACACGCTTATCTTAGCACTCACAGATGCATACAATCAGTCCAATTTAAACCACGATATCACCCTAAACTATGGACTTCAAATTCAGGGACTGGAGAATGACTTCCTTACCTTCAGGGCTCCATCCTGGAGACATGATATTTCACAGCTTTATAGCAAGATTTATCAGTGGATGCAGCTGTGTGTAGTCATATTTTATTTATAAAATGTACGAAACACATATGTGCACATATGTATCTGCACTATTTCGCTGTTGTTGTATTAGAATTGTCATTTATTTTGTCCAAACTTTAAATTTTTATTATAGTTTTGTAACTATAGTAAAGCACACTGAAATAAATATACAGTTATTATGCATCATTAGTGCTTTGTATTAGGTCTGCTGCCAGATGCCCAGCCAAAAACAACAAACTGAAAAGCTTTTTTTCCTTTTAATCACTAAAAAAAAGTAAATCCATAAAATATACAAACAGTCCACACAGTAACCTTTTTTTTGTCTTCACACTGAATGCACAAAGTTTTCTGCCTGTTCACGTGTAGAAGACAGTGGTTTGACTGGCAGAGACGTAAAAGACTTCTCTTCTGCATGTGCATCACTGGAAGAAAAGAGGCCATCTTTCAGGCACAGGAGATAGACAGGATCATCAGTGATTCATAAGGAAGGGCCATCACCAAATGGGGAAGGGGGGGGGGGCGTTGTTTGGTGATGGTGGGGGGGGGTCGGTCCTCGCTGGGGGAAACTTTCAGAGTCGGCGCTTCAGCAGGCTCAAGGTCACCACCCAGAGCGACGGACCTTCGGATGGAGCTTCTGTTGCTGGGGTCGTATTTATCCTTCCTCTGTGGCGTCGCCGTGGTGACACGTTTTCATTGTGTCTGAGCTAAAATGGCTTCCGAGGATATTAATTTTCCCCTGCAAGCGCTACTGCAGAGAGGCTCGGTGGAATTCAATAAGCGCCCCACCCCCCACCCCCCTCCCCATTCTCTTCCAGCCCACCCCCCCCACCCCCCCCTTTGTGTGGCGGCCTGGTGCTCCTGCTCTTCCCAGTTTATTACTTTGAAACGCTTGTGACCCCGGCCATAATCCCTTTCTATTTCAAGGGGGGAGTTAATAATAAGCAGAAATCTAGAGACTGGAATGAAGTCGGATGGGGGTCCCAGATCTTGAATGTCAGCAGCGTGTGCAAACAGAACAGGGAGGGGAGGGGGGGGAGAGAGAGAGAGAGAGGGAGAGACTGAGAGAGAGAGAGAGAGAGAAAGAGAGAGGGAATGACAGAGAGAGAGAGACAGAGGGAGAGAGAGAGCAGTGTTACACAGGTTCTCTTCCTGGCTCCGTGTGTTTACGGCTGTCGGAACACGGACTAGCTTCCTGACACATGAGCCATGACTTGAAAGGAGTTCAGGCTCCAGCACATTTTGCATTAAGCTTCAATGTGGCCTCTGGGATTGAATTAGGGCAAATCTATTATACAGTTGCCATGGAGACCCTGGCACAAACTACTGATAAAGTGTGTGATGTTTGGTAGGGCCCCTGCAGCAGACCACATACCACATTTAAACAGGAAGAGAGGGAGACTGTGTGTGTGTGCATGAGTGCGTGTGTGCGTGTGTGTATGTGTGCATGTGCGTTTATGTGTGTGCGTGCGTGTGTGTGTGTGTGTGTGTGTGCGCGTGCGTGTAGGTGTAGGTGTGTGTGCGCGCGTGTGTGTGCATGTGTGCATGTGTGTGTGTACAGTATGTGTGTGTGTATGTGGAAATGACAGATACTGGTCTCCGATCCACAAAAATATGATAAAAACCATGGAAAGCTTTCACCCCTTTAGTAAGGATTCCCCAAAAAAGTAGTTTATAATAATTTTTACTATGAAACATTAGCATTAGTACAGTCATGATGTCTCTGTCTGTTGCAAAATTATGAAAAAAAGTATCTGTGATGAGTGCTCTGAAGGATCTTTGTTTTATGTCAGTTTTTTTTAAATACAGGAAAAGAACGATGTTAAAGGACATAGCACGGGCCTGGGCTCAGCTCAGATGTCTTTCAGTGAGTTCCTGTCCTATTGTGAGAGGGGAAAGAAAGAACTAAAGGACTAAATGGAAGAAAAAGAAAAAAGTCAGATAGACAAGAAGCAGAAGGAGGTTTTGGCATCCTGGGCCTCTTCTACCTCCATCTCCAGAGACCACTGGATACCACCCCTCCCCCTCCCCCTAACCCCCCAACCCCCCTTCTCAAAGCTCATGACAGGGACTAGAATATGAATCTTTAATTTTCCATCAAAGAAACAGCCACTTCTGAGATCTATCAAAGCGACGGACGGCGAAAACACAGTAATTACCAGCCAGTGTTTGGAGTCCAGCTCGGTGCCCGATTATTAATCATCTCCTTGGACTTTCTGCCACCAGAGGCTGATCCAGGATCAGCTTGGAAAAACGCCAGGGCCAACCCCAGCCAGGAAATGGAGAAACCTAAATTGATTTGGGGTCAGTGCTCTGAGGCTAAGTATATTCATACTGGTTATGTTCAGTGCTCTGAAGCTAGATGTATTCACACTGGTTGTGTTCAGTTCTCTGAGGCTAAATATATTCACACTGGTTGTGTTCAGTGCTCTGAAGGCCCAGTGAAACCACTGCCTACTATCTCCATAAGGAACCAGCTACGGGGAGCCAAATGTGCCAGAAAACACAGTCATTTCAAAGCAAATATTTAATTACAGCGAAAGGGGGAAGGTAACTTAATACTACATAAACAAACCAATACTTACACCCACTCTAACAAATATACAAGCCCATTGTGGGATAAGGGGACTTGGGGTACAAGTCTGTACAGTCCTGGACTGCAATAAATTTAACTCATCCAATACGCAAGGCTCTGTTAGTGAATGGTGTCTTTAAATGCACAGTTTGGGTATTCATAAGATTGTAACTATAACAGCTGCTCTACAGCAGCTTAAATATCATACAGATTATACTGTGTTGACTTTACAGCAGCAGGTAGGCTGCTCACCTGCAGATCTCTGCAGGCCCGTCTCACGCCGCTGGTGACTCGTGTGATGTTTCGGCGGGGGGCGGGGGGCGGGGGGGTGCAGATGATGGAATGCTGGGGCTGGACGGTAAAGATCGGGCAGGCATCCAGGGACGGCGTCCGTGACTCGCAAAAAGGAAGGCGGCAAAGTTTTGAAGTGAGTTCGGAATGATATTACATGATAGTGTTAAACCTAGATGTGCTCACTCACTCAAACTGTTGAAATAAATCAATATGTTGTCCTTAACTTTGACTGAAGAAAAAAATTTAAAGAGAGAATTTTCTTTTCTTCGCAAAAAAAACACAGTTTAGCAAGCTGAGCGGTCGCAAAAAACAAACTTCCCCAACTGAACCGCAGAAGAGTTCTCTTGCTTTTCATACAGTGACAGTCTCTGCCTTCCTCTGTTAGATACCAGGCGCTATGCTAAGCTCATTCATGCCTTAGACATGTTTCTGAAAAATTAAAACGTAAATTCAGAAAAACTGAGAGTCCTGATGAATGCTGTGCTTTGAGCAGCCCTGTGTCAAGAGCCCTTGATTAACATTTGTCCTTGACTTTGACCTTGACACAGTTTGAGTCCAATGCGATAGATTGGCGACCTGTCCAGGAGTGTATTCCTGCCTTTAACCCAATGCATGCTGGGATTCGGCTCCAGCACCCCCCTCCAGTGACCCTGGCCAGGAATAAGCAGGTATAGATAATGGATGTACAGATGAATTTGTCAAAATGTGATTGTGGATTTAAAAAATGAACACTTGCTTTTTTTTTGTCAGTTAGCATGGAAGATGGATGCAGCTGGCCACTGTTCACTGTGAGATTACGGCAGAACAAAACATCCCTCCTGGTTCCACGGCCTCTCGTCTCAAACACATCACACAACAGGTATGCTGGGACTTTTCACGCTGGTTTTGTAGTCCCACAGATGTGGGTTATTAGTTGAAGATCTCCACCATTTTCTCACCTGTGACCCCTTGTAATTGTGTTCTTTTACAGGCCAGCCTCCACCGCTTATAATTCCTCCATGAAATAATTAATTTGAGGACTAAATCAAAGCTCAGGGTTCGCTCCGTGTCAGACAGTATCCACGCTTGGAGGAACCCAGAAACACTTTTTCACACATGAAGATAATAAGATAATTACGCCTCTTTTTAAACACAGAAGCACAAGGCCATTCCGTGTTCTTTAACAGCGTGATTTATTCATATTGCTATAGCTAATGATCTATGTGATCACACCGTTAAAATGGAGTCCACATGACCTTTTTCTGCTCAGGTAATACTGTGTGCGCCTCCACCACGATGTTCGAGTCCCGCGTACACTGCCACCCTGCCTCCACTCCACCACGATGTTCGAGTCCCGCCGTGCACTGCCACCCTGCCTCCACTCCACCACGATGTTCGAGTCCCGCGTGCACTGCCACCCTGCCTCCATTTTGTGCGGAAAAGTTCAATTTTAGCTCCCTATTATGCTCTTTTATTTTTCCTCTCTTTTGGAGAGGGAGCGTGGAACTCTAGCAGCAGTCACATCATTTGTAATGTACGATACGCAAGTTTGCCGCCGATTGCTTTCATCTCGCGCAAATGGCTGCGGTGAGACAGCGGGGCGGGGGGGGGTGTTGGGTGGGGGGTTGGGTGGGGGGGGGGATGCTGCCGTGGCAACCTTCCGCCGCGTCGGCGAAGAATCCAATTTACGGAAGCAATGAGGGATATGACATATAATGTATACTAATTTCAAACCTGCAAATGTGGCTTCAAACATGCTTTATGTATATTACATGCATCTATAAATACCTCCTTTATCTTGTTGTTCTTGAGACAAAGAAAGATGTCAACTCACTCTAATCTGCATCCCGGGGACGGGCGAGTCGGCCAATCAGAAAACAGGACCTGATTCGGCCCGCCCCTCTTTCGCTGCAGCACAAGGGCGGTCGAGACCATTTTTCATGACCGCGACTGTGAAGCGCCCAACTGTGAAAGAGACGCTCGCTGACATTTTAGTCGCACGGGGATTTGAACCAACTTTATTAGTTGAGTTATGAGACATTTACAGCACACAGAGCAGGATGAGGCCTCTCAACCAAAAAAAAAGACAAAAAAAAAAGGGTGTAAATGGTATTTTGCACAAAAACTGTACAATTCCAATGGCTGTTTCAGACCATTTGGAATTATATAGCAGTGAGGAGGCCCAAAACCATTTGAGAAATGCTTTAAACTGCGCGATGAACAACATAAAGCATTCTGAAGCAGCCTGCAGCGTGTCTCTCTTGTCTGGTCGGCGTCGGAAATCGGTTGGTCCCTTTAAGTGTCCAGAATCACAGAAAGAAGCACACAAATGGCCGTAAATCCTGCTCACGGGGTTTCCTTTTAGGACAAATGGCGAATCCTGTCGTTATTTCCATCTCACACATTTATGGAATTCATTTGATGGATTCAACATGCAGCCTATTTGCCCATAAACACTGATCCAGGCATGAAAGAAACAGCACTGGCCTGACTAAGTAATCAACTTTGTTCTCAGCTTCCAGCATGGGTCCATGGTAAGACACAAAATGGCTGCCAAAGAGGCTTCTAACGGTGCAGTTACCTCATCAAGCAAACATTTCTTTAGCCATTTTTGGAGGACAAATTCTAGTTTTGTGAATTTTGTGCAGTTTCTCTGTTATTATTCTGAGGCATTTGAAGCATGCCCCTGGTACCACACGTTTGTACGCAAGAGTCTGTCAGCCATCTTGTCTTGATGACATCTGTGTTCCTGCAATGTTAATCGCCTGATGGTGGGATGAGGGGGGGGGGGGGTGTTTTCTTTTTTCTTTAAATTTGGGATGGTCAATTGGATTCCATCACACTGTGGAATGGGACAGGGACAGTCCTGATGACTAAAACCCTTCGTACTGGGTTACAGCCAATCACAGCCCTTCCTGGTTATCGCGACGATACACTGTGACACTGTGGAGCACATGACTGCAGTAAAGAGGTGCATTTTGTCAGAATGAGCCAAATGGGAGTGTGTGTATGTGTGCATGTGTGTGTACTAGCATGAGAGTGTGCGTGTGCGCGCGCATGCGTGCACACATGCGGATGTGCATGTGAGGTAGTGTGTGAGTTTTTGTGTGTGTGTTAGAATGTGTGTGTGTGTGCACGCTTGCATGTGTGGGCATGAGTGCATGCATGCATGTATATGTGTATGAGAGATAATGTGTGTGTTTGTGTGTGTGTGTGTGTGCATGTGTGCGCGTGAGAGATGAATGTGACCATTTGAGTGAGTGAGAGTGTGCAATCTGTGAGAGAGGTATCCTGATCAAAGTAGCATTCCATAACCGTAATTGTAACTGTAAAATGTTGCTGATTTGAATGCATGATGTTTATTGGCTGAAATGTACTCTCCACAGTCTTCATAATGATGAATTGTTTCATTTTTGCCCATTTACATTCAGTCACAGCTGCGTAAGTCTAAACTGTCTAAATGTGAGGACTATTCCCAAAGTTATTTGTTCAAACTCACTGAATTTCTAATACTTTATTGCGGACGAAATTAGTCATTTTAGAAAACGAAGCATTTTAACTGGCACTAGTTCATTCTGAATCGCATGCAGTGAACGATCTAATTCGTATGTAACCCCTGGGTGACTCATCCTGTTCAGGCACTGTTCCAGTGTGCGGATGGGCCCCATGGTCTGATGTTGAATTTGGGCAATGCCAGTGCTGATTGGCTGGCTGCCCCACTGGTCCTGTTATCACTCAGGAATTTGAATAAAGCCAGTGTTGATTGGCTGGTTGCCCCACCAGGAAGGGAGAAGCTCTGCCGATGATGATGATGTCAATTCATCGATGGAGCTGGACATAAAGTGTCTTCCTCCCACTCATCTGTGGGAAACCAATCATGTGCTTCACAGAGGAGCACGTGCTTCTCTTCGGCCCTCCTGGTTGGAGGTTTGCGTTGTGCATTGTGGTATGAGCACAATAGAAAGAAATATGTTTTCCCCAAATATGCATACAAATATTTTGAACTGCATAGAACAGTAGGACTTGCTGTGTTTTTTTACATTTTGCTTTCAGTGCTTTATGTTATGTAGCTGTATGTTGTAATATGGACCTGAGGTTTAGTTTTCATATGGACTGCAGAGAGTGCTGAAGGAGCAGGTGAAGAAACAGGAAAAAGAGAAAACAGGAAATTAATTCTGTACAATGTCGTCATCGAATGCTGCTCATGTATCTAGAGTGCCTTCTGCTAGCATGACAGTGTGTGAGCTTGTGTGTGTGAGAGTGTGTGGGTTTGTGTGTGTGTGTGAGTGTGTATGTGACTGTGTGTGTGAGTGTGCGTGGGTGTGTGTATGGGTGTGTATGTGTGTGCGCGTGTGGGTTTGTATGTGTGTGTATAAGTGTGTGTGAGTGTGCATGTGTGTATATGTGTGTGTGAGTGTGCGTGTGTGTGTGTGTGTGTGTGTGTGAGTCTGTGTGTGAGTGTGCGTGTGTGTGTGTGTGTGTGTGTGTATATGTGTGTGTGTTTTTTAATGGCTGCATTGTTTTTGCTTTGCTTGTCAGATGTGGTCTGCTTCACCTCTAAAAGGCCCTGAAGTATTCAGACCCATTAGAGCACTATGGCCCTAATAACATCGGCAGGCCCCGTTTATACACTTCCCTCTGGCCCCAGTCCAGAATTATCCAGCCGAACCTCAGCTCTAATCACAAACCAACTGATCCTGGGTCAGCTCTTTCTCCCTCCCGTAAAAACCCAAACCCACTGCCAAAAGCATTGTCATAAATCTTACATTCCCCCCCCCCCCCAGTAAGGATGAGCGGTAAGAGTTTCAAAGAAAACTCCTGTCAGCAGTTTGACAGTTTTTAGACGCGTCTCAAAGTGATGGCTAGCTGTGATGAATTCCATTCCAGCTGAGACTGACAAACCCCATCGCTCCGTCGCGTTTTTTGTTTGAAAAAAAAAAACAAAACAATGGGCCCCTGTTTCTGAGGCGGGGGTTTAATGAATGCAGAGCGCGAGCTGGCAGCCGAGGAACGCCGCGCGCGGTTAGGGCGCTACGCTGCCGCGCAGGTGCGCGGGGGGAACTCCTCAGGTGAGACAGACGGGGGCCGCGCGCCATTAGGCGTAATCCAGATCACCTCTCATCTTCTTCCAGTGCATTTCATTATCTGAAAGTACGAACGTATTAATCGTGATGCCAACACGACACAACGGATCTTCTGTAAATCCTGGTGCTTCCACCCTCCGGGCAACACTTTTTGGTCACTTAGAAACAATGAGCAAATTTTCTCAAAAAAGGGTAGCAAACTCTCAAGAACTATCTTGGCCCCAACGAGCCATCTTACCTTCCAGTCTCCCAGAATGCATCAGGCATATAATGCGTATATATATTCTGCTCTTTTTATTCACCTTGACCATGGCAACCAGCTTCAAACAACTTTTTTTTCCTTTTCTCTTTACTTTATAAAGGGGTTTATAAAATAGCCCCTAGTGCCTGTCAGTTCTTTTTAATTTTTTATTGCTCCTGGAGGCAACAACACAAAGCGACCAAATCATGTCAATAAGCTTCTGCTTCTGCCCATTTCCTTATTTCTTCATGTTGTTTTTTTTTTTGTCGCTCTCGTCGGCCGTTTTCAAAGTCGAATGTTTTTGCCCGGTCGCGTTGCGGCCAGAGATGATGACTCCGCTCGCTCGTGAATGACTGACCGACCGGCCGCCGCTCTCCCCCCCTCCCCCCAACGTCAGCCGGAGAGTTTGGGTACGCAAACGCAGGCATGTATGTGCCATCTGGGTAATGTCTTTCTGCTGCTTATGAATCGCATTAAATTGAGCCCCTGAGAGGGGAAGCCACACGCTCATTAGAAAACCTGTTTAGACATAAGCATCCCCCAACACTTACATGAATAAATAAATAAATACATTAAATTAAATATACAGATACGTGCGCGCACACACACACACACACACACACACGTACACATAGACACACATACACATGCAACCATGCATGCATGCACGCACAAACTCACAAACGCACAGACACACACAGAGATACACACACACACACACACACAGACACATACATACAGACACACGCACACACACACATATGCACATAGGCACACATACACACACATGCAACCATGCAAGCATGCACAAACTCACAAACGCACAGACACACACACAGATACACACACATACATACAGACACACACACATATAGATATACATTATCGGTGAAATAATCACAGGGACTCAAAAAGAAGTTGAGAAGACAAAGTAAATGCGCCTCCAGATGGATGTTTCAGTGGAGCAGTTCCACCATTCCAGCAGTGTACAAATGCCCGGTGGGGGGTGGGGAGTCCTGCCCCCCAGTGCCAACACGCACAGGCAGTGGGGGGGGGGGGGGGGGATATGGGGGCGGGTGGCGCACCGATGTGTGGAATCCGTACGGGATCCTTGGGAAGGGCTTGCCCACTGCCACCATTCCTGACGACCCGCGCACATCCGAGGGGGGAGGGCAGTGGTGGGTGGGGCGGGGGGGTGTGACTTGTGTTTTATCACCATTGTGTACGGCGGAGGTCCAGATGGGGGATAAAACATGCATGAGTCGCCCGCAGCTCTGAAAATTATTATACTCATTTAGCAGAGATGTAGAGAGTGCATCCAACCACGTCCCCACCCCTCAGTCTCACCTTCCCCCTGCATACTGATCAACCGGGGGGGGGGGGGCGGAGACAATGGCTGCCCCGCCCTGCCACATCACCACACGGGACGGGAAAAAATGAGCATATACAGTGTGCGTGTTGTGTGTTGTGTGTGTGTGTGTGTGTATGTTTGTGTGTGTACGATATTGTGTGTGTGCGCATGTGTTTGTGTCTGTGTATGTGTGTGTATGTTTGTGTGTGTACGAGATTGTGTGTGTGTTGAGAAGCCCTGGAATTGCATCCCTGTACAGTTTTTGTACTCAAACCCACTGATGGTGTCCCTGCCGTGACTAATCGACACAGAGTACTGTGCAGGGGTTGTTTATTAAATTGTGATGGCGGGGCAAGTCTGTATGGCACATCTGCGCCCCAAAAACTCCGTCCAGTGCCCCCCGAAAAATAGAGATGGCAGCATCGCCCCCCCCCCCCAATCACTCCAGCATGCGAAGTCGTTCCGTTTTCTCCACCCGGCTTTTACTTGTCAAAAACCAGGCCAGCCTGGAGCGCGTTACAGGCGAGAGCGTGGGGAGTGAGGCCCTTTCTCTCCCTGCTGCGTCCCAGGGAAACTTGCCGTTGGCCCAATAGCAGTACCACTGGTACCTCTGGTTTGGTGATGGTGTGCTCTGGGATAGCTTTGGTTCAGCGGTGTGCTCTGGGATAGCTTTGGTTCAGTGGTGTGCTCTAGGGTAGCTTTGGTTCAGTGGTGTGCTCTGGGGTAGCTTTGGTTCAGTGGTGTGCTCTGGGATAGCTTTGGTTCAGTGGTGTGCTCTAGGGTAGCTTTGGTTCAGTGGTGTGCTCTAGGGTAGCTTTGGTTCAGTGGTGTGCTCTAGGGTAGCTTTGGTTCAGTGGTGTGCTCTGGGGTAGCTTTGGTTCAGTGGTGTGCTCTAGGGTAGCTTTGGTTCAGTGGTGTGCTCGTCACTCCTGTTATTTTTGCTCTTATTGCCCATAAGGACCGATGTCACTGACAGGTCTACAGAGAAGGAGGTGTAAAGAAAGCCTTTCCCCTTACTGAGGCTCCTGCTCCAGAGCTGGAAATAAGGGCCCAGCATTGTTCTGGGAAAAACCTTAACCACCTCCGCCCCCCCCCCCCCCTTCCCCTCAGCTGAACTCAAAACCCCAGCCCTCCATCTCACCATCTTTTTCTTTTTTTCCCCACTATGCCTCTCTCTCACTCATTCACTCAACATCTCTCCCTCAATCCCCCTCTCACTCTTTCACTCTCTCTTTATCGCCGTCCCTCTCTCTCTCTCACTCATTCACTCAACATCTCTCGACCTCCCTTTGCCTCTCATGCTCTCTCTCCATTTCTCTCTCCTGTTCTCTTCATTTCTCCCTCTCTCTCTCTCTCTCTCTCTCTTTCTCTTTCTAGCTTGTGCAGGTCAATGTTTTCTGCACACACACATTTGCGTCAATAGCGTATGCTGTTTACATGAAAAGGAAACGCGCATGTCTCCTCTAGAACATTCCGGAATGTATCTTCCCTTCCTAGTGGCAGTGACTCTTTATTAATGGGCTGGTACAGTCAGTGCAGGCTTACATACACTAACGCATTTCGGGGGGGAGGACGATGCCTCTCACCGTCGCTCTTCCTCCATGTTCGCCTAGTCTCCCTCAACCTTGCTCGAGCGCAGGACGTTGTCACGGCGAGCACCTGCTCAGAGAGAGTGCGCGCCATGATTTATGCCTTTTAATATTAACACATTACTCATTCCCGCGGCCGGGCTGGATACGCAGTCCTGATGAAGGATGTGAGGTAATCAAGGGTCTAATGCGCTGAAATACTGGGGTCCGAGTGAGTAATGGCGCTGACGGGGATTCCAAACGGCGTCGGATCATACATACATAATACAGTAAACATTAACGGTGACATTCAAGCGCTCCGCGGTGTCCCTGGTAAGGTCCTCTGCAGGAAGTCATCCCGCCGGCCTTCTTTCTGCTAACGCTCCCGCTTCCTGCGGCTAGCGTTCCTGACGGGGTGCGTCATCAGTCCGTCGTCAGTGCGAACACGTTAGCTAAGCGTTACCGTCGCGCAGACGAGAGGCGGGGCAAAATGGCCTCCTTTTCTCCCGACCGCACGCGCCCGTCATCGGTAGACCGGGCCTTCGGACTTCAGCAAGGTCAGAACTGTGAGAGGTACTCTGGGTAATCCATCACCGCATGCTGTTAATAATCTTCCACCAGCACATTCATTTCTGTGAGTTATACGCTGTGGAATAGCGACGCGTAACTACAATACAGCTTCCCTAACCACACCAAATTGTTTCAGCCAGCAAAACACCTCAAAAAAAACAAAATGGCCTCTTTTTTTTTTCCTCTCCGCCTCTGACCATTCTTTTCCCTCTTGCCCCTTATTTACCCGTGAAACAGTTGAAAGGTTGCAGTTAAACAAAGTGCAAGAAACAATATTCCTCATATAAACTGGATTGTGTGATTTTTTATTTTATTTTTACTATCTACCTGTGAAAGGTTTTAATGAGGGAGTGCTTTGTGCAAACATGTGCAGTAAAAGTGTATAATAAGGAGTGTGTGAGATTGTGCTGTGCTGGGTGTATCCGTGAGCTGTTCTACACGGGTCCTCTGAGACTGTGCATTGACAAACCTACAAACAGTAATAGGACCATTATGAGTCCCTGTGTTCCTATTGATTTTTTCTTTTTTCTTTTTTTAGGCCCTGTCGAATAATCACAGTCTAGACGACGGGGACCTCATCAGGGGGTGTTGGGTGGGGGGGGGGGAAAGGTACTCGCCTTCTCAGCTGATCTGAGCCCAGTCCTAAAATGGTGGAGCTTATTACACCAGAACGTATTTATTTAGGACTGGTCATTTATCCCGTTTAAAAACTGGCTGCCCTAAAAAAGAAAACTGAAAACAAAAGTAAAAAGTAGTTGGTGAATTAAAGAACTGCTGGATAAGTGGAATTGTCCGTATCCCTGTAGGATGCCTTTTGTACTGAAGAACAAAAGCAGTGTTCATTTATTATTATTATTATTATTATTATTATTATATGTGATAAGTGCGTGGAAAGAGCTTTCACAAGCTCATGCACTGAATCTTCTCTGTGATCAAAGGGTGGAAGGGTACCTGGATACCAGTTTAGTCCCACAAAAACAAGACCACTGACCCCTGCAAAACAAGTTAAAACTTAATAAATAGCATGCCCATTTGTACAGAATTATTTCATTTTCTGTAAACATCTCAATTCAGCCAACTGTGTATGATTGATTGATTGATTGATTGATTGATTGATTGATTGATTGATTGATTGATTGATTGGTTGATTGATTGATTATTGTATTTATAATCATACGTATCATGCACCTTATGGTGTCCAGCCCCAGAGGGCCTACAGGACACTAAGCAAAACATTCAATAAGCTTCACATTCAATATGCACATTACATATTAGCCCATAGCCTATTGTGTAAATGCAAAATAAGCCAGGGGAAGAATCAGTTCAGAATGTTGGAAAGCAGGAGTGAGGAGGAAAAGAGGGAGAGCAGAGGAGAAGAGGAGGTGCAGAGGAGGAGATGGGGAGTAGAGGAGATGAGGAAGAGGAGAGGAGGTGCAGAGGAGGAGAAGAGATGCAGAGGAGGAGATGGGGAGCAGCACAGGAGAGGAGGTGCAGAGAAGAAGATGGGGAGCAGAGGAAAAGAGGAGGTGCAGAGGAGGAGATGGGTAGCAGAGGAAAAGAAGAGCTGCAGAGGATGAGAGGAGGTGCAGAGGAGGAAATGGGGAGCAGAGGAGAAGAGGAGGTGCAGAGGAAAAGAGGAATAGAGGAAAACAGGAGGTGCAGAGGAAAATAGGGGGAGCAGAGCAGGAGCAGGTGCAGAAGAGAAGAGGAGGAGCAGAGATGGGGGTTGTATTCAGAGAGGAAGTGAGAGGGGGTGTCAGGAGAGAGAGAGAGACTGGGAGGGGGGTGTGTGATTATGGGGGAAATCTCTAGCGATCCCTGTTAAAGCATTAGTGTATGGCACAGACTCTTACGGGATGACAGCGCCTGTCCTACGACACCCCCACTGTGAGCAGTGTGAGTTTGGGGAGTGGGGGGGGGGGCTGATAATGCTGTCAGACGCATAATCTTCAACACACATGGCTCAACCCCCCCGATACCCCAGCCAATAGCATCGCCACGGGAACAGGAGTAGAGACAGCGACTGCGCTTCCATGGCAACCGGCCTGCCCTGCTACGGCTTTCGGACAGGGGATCTGCCCCCCCGCTCCGCCCCCCCGAGCCGCCCGCCCACGTGATTGGTATCGGCAAACACGCCCCAGACAGGCTCTCCTGGCAGACTGTGTTTACCTGCCCACAGAACGGCTGTGGGTCTGCAGTGGGAAGGCATCTTTTTTGCATTTCTTTCTGCGCTCTTTATTCCTATCTTCCGTTCTGCGGGGAGGCGACACAGTTTGTTTTCCTTCCTCTCCATCGTCCAATGGCTGACACATCCGCAGCTGTCACGCGCCACAACCCTGAGCACCCGTCTGGACGTACTCCACACCCTGGAATTCGTTAGCGTTAGCATTAGCGTTAGCCAGAACTCCTGCATTATAAAGAATATTTTATCTTTGAAATTTCAGTATTTGAGCCAGTTGGCTCCTTCCCTGTTTTGCAATGAACAATGTTCTCTCTGAAGATCTATTACATAAAGTTGACTTATACTTATTACGCGATATTCACACATCCGTATATTATAAAGACATGAAACGTTGATACATAATTCATACACAATTATATATGGAACATGTAATGTATTGCTGTGCAATTAGGGTTGCCATGGTACCACATGAAATATAGTACATAGACCGAGTGCATATTTTTATTAATGTGACTCATTAAAGTGGGGGGAAAGGGACCAAATAAAATGGTGCTGATGTATGTACCCGTTGAGCACAGTGCATTGTGGGAGAAATCTTGTTCATTCAGGTCTGGCTGTTCTTAGAACTGCCGGGAATCAAATGGTGGGAAGGATTTAAATTTCCGGAAGATTTTGTAGACATTTCCCTCATGGTGATTTACAGAAAGACCCTCAGACTGTCTGCCTGGCACAGTAGGGATCTTGGGTATGGCGTACTCCAGGAGAAACTGGTCTGTGTGTAGGTTCTTTATTTAATGGATGAGATCAGATACACAGAGAAACCTGCTTCTGGGTCAGGGGTGGGGAACCAAAGGGCTGGTGTTCATTCAGGCTTTTGTTTCTACTAATTACCCTGATTCATTTAGCTAATTAGCTGTAAGCGCAGTTCAATTGTAGTTTAGACCACAGTAAAATGTCTTATGTAAGTATGGAAGGATAGTGTTCAGCTGTTGTTCATGAGGCCTCCAGGGCTGGAGTTAAACCTGCAGTCACAGTGCCCCCTCCAGGGCTGGAGGTAAACCTGCAGTCACAGCGCCCTCTCCAGGGCTGGAGGTAAACCTGCAGACTCTGCGGCCCTCCATAACTGGAGTTAAACCTGCAGACACTGCGGCCCTCCATAACTGGAGTTAAACCTGCAGACACTGCGGCCCTCCATAACTGGAGTTAAACCTGCAGACACTGCGGCCCTCCATAACTGGAGTTAAACTCGCATTCTGCATGTAAGTGCACATACCAATGACATAACACCTTTTTTTTGTAAAATTACAAAGCATGACTTTAAATATTTAATACATTGTAATAAATATTAGGGGTGCTCCGATCGATCGGCCATGGATTGGAAACCGGCTGGTTTTTGCTGCATGACACATGATTGGTGACCAGCAGGTTTATTTTGATTTTGGCCTATCTGTATAATGCTTTAATGACGTAAGGAACGTGAGCAGAGTCCATGCGCAAGCTGCATTGGAACGCTGCTGCTATATCTTTCCCAAAATGTCAGCCGTCTGAAAACAACACAAAGTGTGCGAAGTGGACATTAAAGAGACGTTTTTTTAAACCTGGGTCTTTTTGTAATATTTTTCATCAATCCTAAACGTAATTGCGTGAATGTCAAGTTTTGGCTTTTTTTTTCCAGGGAGAAACATTTTTCTAAATGAATGACCTCAAACATATTATTTAGCATTTGTATTATTGAATTCATGATCTTGACTTTGTTTTTCATCAATTATAAATGAGTAATCAGATGTTTTCAAAGGTACCTATGGTTTCAATTAGGTTTTAGGGATCAAATTAGGGTTCAGCTAGGGTTAGGGTTACGAAAATGGTAAGTCTGGAGGTTGAGGCAAGTTTACAGTTGTGTTCAGCAGCTTAAAGAAAGTTTAGGGCATGGGTTTGTTTTTGCCATAATTTTTCATATGGCGTTATAGAGGCTTATGGCCTTGTATTGATTGTTTTGTAAAAAGCATTTTTTTTTCAGGGAAAAACATTTTTCAAAATAAATGACCTCAAACATATTATTTTATATTTTTTATTAAATTCATGATCTTGACTTTGTTTTTAATCAATTTTAAATGAGTAATCAGGAGTTTGGCTTCAATTAGGTTTTAGGGCTCAAATTAGGGTTCATCTAGGTTTAGGGTTTGCCTAGAGAGACAGGTGTTAGTTAGGGTTAGATCAGGGTTTGGTCATTAGCCCAGAGAGAGAGAGAGATGTTAGTTAGGGTTAGATCAGGGTTTGGTCATTAGCCCAGAGAGAGAGAGAGATGTTAGTTAGGGTTAGATCAGGGTTTGGTCATTAGCCCAGATAGAGAGAGAGAGATGTTAGTTAGGGTTAAATCAGGGTTTGGTCATTAGCCCAGAAAAAGAGATGTTAGTTAGGGTTAGATCAGGGTTTGGTCATTAGCCCAGAGAGAGAGAGAGAGATGTTAGTCAGGGTTAGATCAGGGTTTGGTCATTAGACCAGAGAGAGAGAGAGAGATGATAGTTAGGGTTAGGCCAGGGTTAGGGTTAGTATTAGCCTAGAGAGAGAGAGAGATGTCAGTTAGTACTCAGAGTACATGGGAGCTTTGTTACTTGTCAAAAATGAGACCCTCACAGGTAGGTCAGCCAATGAAAGTCCAAGCTCAGTTTGACATTCCAAAGACCCCAAAAGGTGTAAGCGACACGGTTCAGGTACGAACAACAGGTGCGTTGTGCTCGTCCGGCAAATTTCTGTTTACATTAGTCGGTCAGACATGATTTTGAGCTTGAGCATGATATCCAGCTTAACTATTTGCCCCCAGATGATAATCAGTCATTCCCAAGCTGTCATTTTTCTCCTTTATGCAAAGTGACTGCTGTCGTGTGCACAACGCAGCGCTCTGAACGCATTGGAGCAGCTGCCACGTGACTGCAGTCTTGTAACTGCTGAATATTTTTGAATTTCTTTGTGTTGCATCTCAAGCCTATCTGCTCAATGCCAGTTCTGTCTTTCTTCAGGAAATGTCTTTGTTTGCCAATGACGGGAGTATAACAAAGAGCACAACAGGCTTTCCGCTCACCCAGCCAGCCTGATCTGCTTTAGAAATGGAATCGCAAGCGTCTTTTCTTCCACAAGAGCAGCGGTGTAACATGGCGGTTGAAAAGGTACTTAACCTGAATTGCCTCAGTAAATATCTATCCATATAAATAGACCATATGTAAAATTAAAATAAAAAATAAAAAACATTAAATGAACAAAATAAAAGATGTAATCTGCGCAAATCATTCTGGATAAAATCGTGTGCTAAATGTAGGAATGTAATGTAAATGAGTCTCAAATAAAAAGTGGTTGCTTATAATTAATATTGCTTTTAATATTCATTCAATTTCATTTTTAATTTAATATTAATTTGTTATACTTCTTCATCTTGTGCTTTGTATGTTCTCTGGATCAAAATATTTTTGTATATTTTATGACTATATGTTGTACATTTTGTTGTTTTTTTTTTTTTTTTTTTTAATCAAAATTGACCACTCTGTCAGATAACTGGATGGGTATGACCTTGGTCCTGCCCTAGGGGAGATCGCGGAATGGGGATGGCGGTGTAGTTACTGACCGCTTACTGAGGCGGGGTTACTATAGCAGACAAGGAGGGGATTTCGCTGACCTTTACCGAGCAACGCGTTCCATTTCCGCATTTATTTTTCCCCTTTGTTTGACCCCCCGATAAATAATTCCCCCTGCAAAACAGATGGCAACCTGGGCGTTACCGCCAAAATCGCCTACGCCTGGAACGCCTGGCCCTGGGTATCATTTAGCTAGCTAGCTAACGTGGGATGAAGGGTCAGGTTCGAGGCTTTGAGGGAGGTCCTTTTCACACATACCCAGGTGTCCCCCAGTGCCTGCCCAGACATCGGCCTTTTACGGTGGCCATTTTATAATCGGAATCACCGTTGTCAAACTAGTCCGGGCACTTGCGAACTTCCTCAGTAAGTCTCTCGTTCACACCTGATGCCATGCTGTAGCTGAGTAATGTATGCGGGGAGATGGGATTTTTGTCATGGAATGAAACTTAGTGAAAGCTAAGGCACAAGAATTTTTCACTTTAGAACTCTCTTTTGATTGGCTGGAGGTGCCTGCATTAAAAATAAGATTGCTCTGGGAGCGATGCAAATTTATATTTATAGTTATAGTTATCGTTATGGCTGCATTAATAGTTATCATTGTAGAGTGCACATATGCATTCTGTTTGTCTGAGACAAAATTATAGTTTTTATCATGATAGTTGCTCTTATACTTACTGTTTTATTTATCAATGAGTCATTATTAATGCGACATAATTTTTGTTGTCATGATGAATTACAACATTGACGTGCTGCAAAGTTTACCTATGACCTTTTTTTATAGAAATTACCAGTATCATTAAAAAAAACCTTGAATGTTTCTTGTTTTTATTCCAGTTTTAATGGACATTGAAAGCTCTCGTCCAGGTCTACGTACTCTCAATGTTTCATAACTGAAACACGAGCCAGATAAAGTTGGTTCAAACCTCCGCATGACTAAACCACAACCACAGACCATAATTCTGCAGTAGCTGTGAGAAAAAAGGCAGTATTTTTCTCTGGCTGAATATTCCATTTTTTGAAGATGAGAGGTTTTTCACAACACTGAAAGTTTTTTGGACTTTTTTTAATATTGGTGAATATTGTTATAGGTAGTCTTGTTACTAGAATGAACAGTTTTTTGATATGTCACTTCATTTCATCATTTGAAATATATGAAGTATATCCAGGAGCTATTTCTTCCTTAGTTGTGGAAGTTGTTTTTGGTTCAAAATTATCAGCAGGAAACATGCATATTATTACAATTCATAAGTAATTCCTCTTTTTGAAATCTTTTTTATTTTTTTGTAGGCCTATTGTTATAGTGTCGATTTCCACTCGTACATACAGCAGGCCACGTACATTAAAAAAAATAATAATTAATAAACGGTTCATGCTCAGGTTCAGTCCATTCACACTGTATGTCTCCCCAGAGGTTAGTTTGTCTTTCTGATTTACTAACTGCATTAGGGGCTCTTAGGGCTTGCTGTTCTATATTAGGAGAAACTGTGAATGTTGGGGGAAACTGCATTTTCAGGAATATTCATGACTGAATTATTTAGTGTTATATGCCATGCTCACCACTGGCCTAAGCATAATAGCCTATAAGTAGTATGATTAGAAAGCTTATTCTCCAGTCTTGCTATTGCTCATAAATGCACTGTGCTGTTGAAGAAGACTCATAGCCCCACACCATGAATGCCAATACAACCGCTCATCATCATTCAGGCTACTGTAATTGGAGCTTAAAATTTCAGTTTTTTTTGGATTAAAAACAAATATGATTCCATATTTGTTCATCTGAAAAACCCCAGGGAACATGTTTTTTCATGTAATTTGGGATATCACGCATAAACTGAGTAAAATTAGAGTGTTTTTTTTCCAGTACGAAGGTAGCATCGGTATAATTTAATTTTTTTTAACAGCACCCAAGGTGCTGTTTAAGTCGAGCGTTTTCGCTGAAAATTAAATGCAGCGCTTCTTCAAGAACATGCAGAATCTTTTATTTTCCTTTTAATATGGTATAACAGAGGAGAGCGGAATCATTTATTTCCCCGACTTTATCTGGGACAAACAAGCGCTTCTGATCGCTGAGTGAGCTGTTGCGGCAGGTTCGCCTGTGCAGTCGGCTCACGGGTGACACTGCACCGACGCTCGGCTCGTACACCCTTTGTTCCTCACAACCTGGCTCGGTTGACGGGCGGCAGATGCACCATCGCCACGGCAACGTTCCACCTAAAAGCACTAATCAGAGCGAGGCCCCTTCTGAGCCGCTCAGGAAAAGAAGGGCCAGTGTTAAATCAACTCTGGCAGAGTACACTTGGCTCTTTTTGGGAGTCATGGGCTCTTTCAGCCCGCGAGGCAACGTGAGTCACATCAGGGGGTAGTGTTGTAGGGCGGCTGTGTAGTGTAATGGGTATAAGGAACTGGTCTTGTAACCTAAATCTCACAGGTTCGACTCCCGGGTAGGACGCTGTCGTTGTACCCTTGAGCAAGGTACCTAACCTGCATTGCCTCAGTATATATCCAGCTATGTAAATAGATGCAATGTAAATGCTATATAGGTATGGGGCATGCTGCCCCACCAAGCCGCAACTTGGCGGGAATGTAAAAGTTGTGTAAGTCGCTTTGGATAAGAGCGTCTGCTAAATGACTGTAATGTAGGGACAGACTCAGTTTTGGCTAGACCCTGAGAAATGCCCAGCAATCAACTAAATATTTTTTAGAAAGCAGGGGCTGAAGGTGTGTCTGTGGCCAGTCCTTCATGCCGGTGCAGTAGCACGCGGGGATCCTGCAGAGACCAGCCTGTGCTTGTGGAGCGCCGGGCTTTGGCGGGAGGCGGCTAACATGCGAATGCTAACAAAGGCTTGAGCTGGATATCTCTTTCTCTTCCCAGCATCCTCTCTTCTGGCCTGTCACTGTTCCCCTTCGTATTCCAGAGAGGGGAAAGATGATTTTGAGCCACGGTTTAAGTTAGCTGAACTCCTTGGTACATTAGCCGGGGTCGTTTTTGGCACGCGCCACCAAAATCAGCCATTAGGAACAAATGGGGAGGATGGTGGGGGCTTCTGGTTATCCCTTTTATTATGATGCAGGTCAGTTTGACCCATTTCCGGTTTTCATGTACCTGAATTGCTGAGTAACTTCTCTTATTTTTTGGTGAGATTTTCTGACTCCTTTGGGGTCATGAACTTGTATGGACTGTTTTCACCTACAGCTGTGTTCTAGGTAAATTCGGGTCGAGAGGGTTTTATGGTCACCACATAAACAACAATAAAAATATTGAACGCAAAACAAAAAAATGGCTACATCGAGTTGGAAGAACAGTTTGCTATAGAGTCGCTTGCTATATCTGGGCTGTTCGTTGTGTGGGGCCAGATTACACAAATTATTTGACTGTGTTGAATAGATTTACACTCTGCAGATCATAATGGCCATTTTTCAGCATAGTATGAGGGTTATCCACAGAGATAGGACTTGCTCCTGAAGCTCAGCAAGCAATCATTCCCAAGAAAAAAAACCCCCCAAAAAAACTGAATAACACAGAGCAAGAATCTGCCAGCAAAAACAGTCTAAATTACCCTCCAGAGTTCCAAAACTAACCACCATATATGTGTACAGTGAGGTCAATGTAGTTTTCTTTCTCCACAAACAAACACAGTCTGGCACAGTTCTGGTTTCTACCCTGAATGCAACAAATTGTGTTCATTATGTGAAAAAAAACTTGCATTTATTTGTAACCCAAAGTTACGGGAAAATATTGATAAAATCCAAGTCTCTGCTACCACATGAATGTATTTTAAACACTGACGATAATGTTGTGTTGTGTTCTCAGTATATTTAAAAATTCTGAAACTTTCACTCAAAATTCACATATGGTAGTTCGGGTCACATAAACATAAAATGCATATAACCTGAATTTCTGGTCATTGGTGCATATTGGCCACTAATTTGCCTTCAGTTTCCATGGAAATTGAAATTAGGATGCCACATGAGGATCGAAATTAGATTAGGGGTTCAAATGTGGGTTTTTTTTCTGTCTTTGGTATCATTGAAATTCCCCCTGGTGGGAAGGCCTGACCCCCCCTTGCCGCGGCTCACAGGAAGAGCTGAGTGTCACAGATGCGCGTGTGCGCCTGTGCGCCTGTGCTTCCTGTCCTCTGAGACAGTCCGAGGGGGGAGAGGAGTTTGGCGTAGGAGATAGATGGCGCTCATTTGAGATGCTCCGCGCATATTCAGGACCGTAATAAAATCAGAGAGGGTGGGGGGTGGGGGGTGGGGGGTCGGTGGCTGCTGCTGGGGGAGGGGGGCGGCGTCTCTGCGCTCAACCAGAGTCTGTAATGCCAGCAGCTCCAGCTCTTCACCCCCCCCCCCCCCCATCCCCAGCGGCAGGGATCTCAGGGAAGTTGATGATCTCAGAGTGTGGCTCCCACCCTCCAATCTGCATGCATGCAGCGTCACTGACACACATATTTATGTGAGCTATAATCAGGGAAGAAAATGGGACCCAATTTCACGGAGTCTTTCCTGGAAAGGGCAGGAAGAGAGGGAAGGGGGAGGAAGGGGGGGGTACTGTAGGGGAGAAGAAAAAGAGAAAGACAGGGGGTGAAGAGAAGGTGAGGACAGAGAGAGGGTGGAAGAGACCGGGTGAGGTAGAGGGAGGTGTGAAAAAGAAAGAGAGAGAGAGAGAGAGAGAAGGAAGTGTGAAAGAGAGAGAAAAAAAGAGAATGTGCCTGATTGCACATCCCACACCCATGGCCTCTAGGTGCTCAGTGCAGCCACACGCACACACGGGATGAGGCCAACGTTCCGGAATTGTTATGCTGACCACGCCCACCTAACACTCCTGTGCGGAACCAGTAACGTCAGACGGAACATCAAGCACACCTGACAGACACAGGAAACCCTATCAGGAGCACATAGGTGCTGTGATGTCATAATACACGAAGCGAGGCTGCTACGTGTTAGCTCTACAGACCTCACGCACTCAAACAGACGGCAGTACCATGACAAATGACTCCTAATAGATGCAGCACTTGTGCACTGTGCAGATCAGCTAGACGTACAATTGTTTTCTTTCAAATCCCACCATCCACTGCAAACCTCCAGTTTGAATACCGAAACTTTGTTTTCAAAGGTGCTCTCCTGTGTACAGTGAATTATAATGTGAATGTGTATTTAAAGGACCGGGCCACATTCTTCTAATGGCACAGGGCCTGTGCTGAATACTAAACGCAGGAAAATAGCAAATGAACAAAAAAATTTCTGCATAAAAAAGGTCCAAAGCAACATTTAGTCAGCAGTTTGCAGAACTGGCAAACTTGGCAAAGCGGTCCCTGTCAATATGCAAAGACCTCTCTCCAGGGAGAGAGCAGACTACCAGAAACGAAACAGTCAACTCTGCCCCCGTCAGGCCACAGACCGTAACTGCAGCTCCTCCGAGTTTGCCGATCACTCCAAATGGCTGCAGCGCGCTTGTAACGAGCTGTTTGTTCCTCTGCATGCGCACAAACTGCAGTTATCTTACGATAATCAACGCTGACGTTGTGACTGTAGCTGTCGCCGCATTCCTCCCTGTGCCGCACCTGCACTCTGGGCCTGTGACTGTCCTCCGCGCGGGGTCTCTGTCGGCGCTGGTGCGGCGATCCGGGGGACTGAGGTGGGGTGATCTTGAGTCCTCCCTCCTTGGAATTTTTTTTTTTTTTTTTTTTTTTTTGCTTAATATGCAGAAAGGTCTGGGGTTTTAATTACCGTGCCAGATTCCTGTTCGGTCCTGGACTGAATGATTAATAGGGCTCCTTCAGCGCTCCTGCCATCTTTAAAATTGCCGGACAAAGAAAAAAAGTTCAGTATTGATGGCCTTTCGATGTATTTATATTTCTTGTTTTAAAATTATCCTCTGAAAATGTAATGTGCCCATCATTAGTGGTTGATATAGCTACATTTTTAAATTCATAATTTTTAAATAATCATAATTCATTGTTCCCTTTATATGCTTAAGGATCTTTTACTACAGCCCTAATTTGGATATTTTAATGAATTAAGGGTTCGCTTTTTGTTTGCAATATTCACAAATATTTTAAAACTCCAGGCAAGCCAAAGCGGGCAGCTGTTTGACCGCAAATTCTTGCAAGAATTGAGTGGCTCAGATTTGATTAACACTTCAAAGCTTCACCTCAGAAGTTTCTCTGATACGGCACTGCTCACATAATGCCTGCAAATTACGGCCACAGGAACAGCCTAACAGGAAACTATGGCAGTGGCGCTATATTTTCCACCACTGACATCATGCGTCTTTAAAGAGAGATACTGCTTTTGTGCCTCTGCAACAGCTCTGTAAAATGATATATTACCCAAGTATCAAGGAGCTGGGTGGATATTCTCATTCTTCTCAAGGTGTACAGACCCGTGTTCAACCACAGAGGCGAGTTTGAAAAGCTTATTACCGAAAGCCATTAAAGTTTACTGTTAGCAAGCACTGTTTTAGTCTTCACTTTGAAGCCCACCTGCTCACAAACAAATCGGTAAAGTCAAGCCAGTCAGTTCAGAAGGGACTTTATTGGGAGATTGGCTGAGGACCTGGATTGTGACTTGATTTGTATGGATTAAAAAGGAGACCTAACCACCAAATGGAAAATGGCCCCAGTCTTTTTTTCTTTTTTACTGGAACGGCAGTGGTAGGTTCACAACCATTCCTCACCTAACTTGTGACGTTCTCAAAATGTTACAGTGAGGTTTTGGCAACCCGTTTGCAGGGTGAAAATACTCCACTAAGGATGTGAGAATGTTATCCATCCATCCATCCATCCATTATTTATACCCGCTTATCCTGGGCAGGGTCACAAAGGTGCTGGAGCCTATCCCAGTGTGCATTGGGCGAGAGGCAGGAATACACCCTGGACAGGCCGCCAATTTATCGCAGGGCACACACACCATTCACTCACACACTCATATCTGTGGGCAATTTCTCCAATTAGCCTTTGTCTTTGGACTGTGGGAGGAAACCGGAAACCCATGGCACACGGGGAGAACAAGCAAACTCCACACAGAAAGGCCCAAGCCGGGATTCGAACCTATGACCTTCTTGCTGTCATATCCAGTATACGTATGAAATGTATATTTGCATCTGTGCTTTTCATATATGACATCGATTCCTTGCCTGTTCTTCTTGTGCGTGATTTATACCTCACGCAAAGCTGCCAACACACCTCCACCATTTTGAATGTAATCTAGATGCTGTTACTTTGGGAGGATGCATTTTGAAATAATATCTCTGTTCACACGTTTTTACTCTTCCTTGCCTGCCTGTGACATCCACCCCAATCCTCAATCATTTGTTTTAAACTTTTCTTCTTGCCGCGTGTTCAAGTGTCATTTTTGATCCTGTTTTCTCATTTTCATTTTCACTTACTTGCGCTTCAGCGGTGGCCGTATTCAAATAGGTTCTGAATGCAAATCTGCGTGCGCAGGACTTGAATCGCGTGGCATTTGTTAAATATAAATTTTCAAATAAAAACTGACAAAAAAATTAAATCTTGGCTGAGAGGATGGATTCAACAAAGTCACGGCGGAAAATTAATTGCTGCTCAGGCGATGCCCGCGTGTGACAGGTTTTGAATTGCGCGGATAATGGCTTTATCATCAAAGCATGAAGAGACATATTAAAAGAAACGACAGCCAGCAGATTGGCAATGAAAAACAATGGACGAAAACAAAGAACAGATTGGCTCTCCAAATCGATTTAAATCACGATTTAGAAAAGAAAAAAATAAACAAAAAATGACAAAATGTCAGATTCTGACAGTAACTAACCTCTGTTTTCCAGAACTTTCAATGGCTAGTCAAGGTCAATCCCCCAGATTCAGAATCGGCCTTTTAAGGCGTACACGGATCATGCCATTCCCGGGAAGCAGCCGGATAACAGCGAATATATTCCAGTGTATTGGATTTCCGCGCTATCTCTGGCTTTAATGCATCTCATTAGAGCTTGTTTAGTTTGATTCCCTCGTTTGTCATGTGACATCACAGGCAGAGGAGAGAGCAAAGAAAGACAGATTACATGCAGAATTCGCATGCGGCGCAAATGCGGTTCCACAGTAAATCCATTTTTCTCTGTTCTCTTTTCCTGTATTGAGAAAGTCCAATAGCACAATAATCTTCTGGTTTCGCATAGTCCTCTGGGTTATATATATATATATATATATACAGTACCCTCCAAAAGTATTGGAACAGCAAGGCCAATTCCTTTGTTTTTGCAATACATTCAGTACATTTGGGGTTGAGATAAAAAGATGAACATGTGACAAGAGTTCAGAATTTCAGCTTTCATTTCCTGGTATTTACACCTAGATGTGTTAAAGTACTTAGAACATAGCACCTTTTGGTATCAGACCACCCAATTTTTAGGTGAGCAAAAGTATTGGAACAGAGAGAATTTAAGTAAATGAAAGTAAATAACATTTAATATTTGGTAGCATATCCCTTGCTTGCAATAACTGCATCAAGCCTGCGACCCATTGACATCACCAAACTGTTGCATTCTTCTTTTGTGATGCTTTTCCAGGCTTTTACTGCAGCCTCTTTCAGTTGTTGTTTGTTTTGGGGGGTTTTCCCCTACAATCTACTCTTCAGGAGGTGAAATGCATGCTCAATTGGGTTAAGGTCTGGTGATTGACTTGGCCAGTCTAAAACCTTCCACTTTTTCTCACTAATGAAGTCCTTTGTTGTGTTGGCAGTACGTTTTGGGTCATTGTCTTGCTGCATGAAGTTCCTCCCAATTAGTTTGGACGCATTTCTCCGTAAATTGGCAGACAGAATGTTTTTGTAGACTTCTGAATTCATCCTGCTGCTACCATCATGAGTTACATCATCAATAAAGATTAGTGAGCCCACTACAGAAGCGGCCATGCAAGCCCAAGCCATGCCACTTCCTCCACCGTGCTTCACAGATGAGCTCGTATGTTTTGGATCATGAGCAGATTCCTTCTTCCTCCACACTTTGGCCTTTCCATCACTTTGGTAGAGGTTAATCTTGGTCTCATCAGTCGATAAGACTTTGTTCCAGAACTTTTGTGGCTCATCTCTGTACTTCTTTGCAAATTGTAATCTAGCCTTCCGATTCTTACTACTGATGAGTGGTTTGCATCTTGTGGTATAGCCTCTATATTGCTGCTCTCTAAGTCTTCTTCGAACGGTTGAGATACCTTCACCCCTGCCCTGTGGAGATTGTTTGTGATGTCACTGACTGATGTTTTGGGGTTTTTCTTCACAGCTCTCACAATGTTTCTGTCATCAACTGTTGTTTTCCTTGGTCAACCTGTTCAATGTCTGTTGCTCAGTACGCAAGCGGTTTCTTTCTTTTTCAGGACATTCCAAGTTGTTGTACAAGCTATCCCCAATGCTTGTGCATTGGCTCTGGTCGATTTCCCCTCTTTTCTAAGTTTCAAAATGGCTTGCTTTTCTCCCAAAGACAGCTCTCTGGTCTTCATGTTAGTTTATCTTTTATAACACAAATGCAGTCTTCACAGGCAAAACCCAAGGCTAAAACCAAGAGTAGACATTCAGAACTATTTATTGTTTAACCAATAAATCTAACAGGACACATCTGGACAACAAGAAACACCTGTCAGTCACATGTTCCAATAAAGTTGTTTAATAAATCTAGATAAAAATACCAGGAAATAAAAGTTGAAATTCGGATCTGTCATCTCATGTACATCTTTTGACCCCAAACTCAATTGTCTTCAGTGTATAGCAAAAACAAAGGAATTGACCTTGCTGTTCCAATACTTTTGGAGGGACTGTAATATATAATGTAATATATATAGTTAATATATATATATATATATATTTATATATATTATATTATTATATGTATATATATAATATATATATATATTGTATATATGATATTATATGTATATATATATATATATATATAGTGAGCTCCATAATGTTTGGGACAAAGACTTTTTGACTCCTGATTTGGCTCTGTATTTTTATGAATTTTGAGTTCATGCACGTATGTGTGTGTGCGTGCATGCGCGTGTGTGTGTGTACGCATGTGCGTGCGTGCGTGTACGTGTGTGCGTGCGTGTGTGCGTGCATGTGCGTGCATGTGTGTGTGTGTGTGTGTGTGTGTGTGTGCGTGTGCGTGCGTGTGTGTGTGAGAAATGTGTGTGAGAAAATACTGAGCCACGTAGAAATGACAGCACATTATATACATAGTCCCCCATTTTTGACACAAATGGTGTCACAGGTGTTTCAGATTAGTCAGGTGTGTTAACTTGCTTCCTTAGTGCAGGTATAAGAGAACTTTCAGTATCTAGTCTTGATTCTAGGCTTTTGTTTGCCTTTGGTGTCTGTTATTGGCATTTGTCGACATTAGGACCAGCGCTGTGCCAATAAAAGTCAAAGAAGCCATTATGAGCCTGAAAAATAAGAAAGAAAGAAAGAAAGAAAGAAAGAAAGAAAGAAAGAAATAGAAACTGTCAGAGACATACAGTAGGTCAAACCCTAGGCTTACCAAAATTAACTGTTTGGAACATCATTAAGAAGAAAGAGAGTGCTGGTGAGCTCAGTAATCACAAAGGGCCTGGTAGCCCAAGGAAGACCTCTACTGTTAATGACCAAAGAATTCTCACTATAATGTAGAAAAACCCTCCAACACCTGTCTGACAGATCAGAAACACTGTTCAGGAGGCAGGCATTGATGTGTCTATGATGACTATCCACAGAAGACATTACAAACAGAACTACAGAGGCTACACTGCAAGATGCAAACCAATAGTTAGCCAAGATTCAATTCACTTGTATCCGAGTGAAGGCAAGAGTAAAGTGTGTAGGCCAAAAGGAACTGCCCAAGATGTAACCCCCCTCCCCCCCCCCACACACACACACATCAGTGAAACATGGGGCTGTTATGCTACATAAGTGTACAGAAACATCTGAACATTTTACTGAACAAATACAGTTCTCGTTTTCAAGCATTTTTATAGATGGATCCTTTAGTGGCCTGATCTGAACTGTCCTGTTACCTCATATGTCAACATTTACAAATATATTCAAACAAAGCCTGCAGAATGGGTAGCAAGACATTATTTTCAAACCTCTCTACACAGCAGTATTTCTTACCCACGATTCTATTCTCTAATGGTTCTGCGTATTAGTGTCTGATTGCTTTAAATACGCAACATTTATTCTGTACACACCGACCGCAGTTCTCTCAATTGGCTGGAGTGGAACTTCACTTATTGAGTAAGTTTTTCCATGGTCAGAATACACCCTTTTCTCCATGGTCAGTACATACCCTTTCTCAACCCAGGAGCAGTCATACCGTCTGAACACAGGCAGTGCCTCAACACTCTAGTTCTCCAACGTCAGTCCTCAACTTACAACTGTGCAGTGATGATCAAGGGCGAATCAGACGTTCAATTATTAATTTGTCACTTTATCATTCATTTAGAGGCTTGTTTTTCGCTGTCTTGCTGTGTAAATGATCGAGTATGGCCCGTGTACGCAGTGATCTGATAAGCACTTAAGGAAATAAGGATGATATGTATGATCAATGAAAACAAGTCCGTTAGCACTCATGCAGACCAGAGTAAGTCAATCCACTTGACAATAGGCTTGCAGTCTTCTTGACTTAATTGAAATTTGTTTACCATTTCAGTTAGCCGATTCACGAAACAGAAGTGTCTGTTCTGCCATATTTGAAAACTTATTTGTCAAAACTTAATAAATGTTCTTTACTCGCATGCTAATGGTTTGTAATCAAGTAATTTACTTGTGGCCACATTTCCATTTTTGATATTAGGCCTCTGCTTTTTTTTAGGCTACTGTAGGCCCAATATTAAAAGTTATGACATGAATAAAAACAACCTATCTGTTTTTCAGTTTAGACAATTAAGATGTTCCATAATTAAGAATAATTCTAAACTATTACATTTACCAACTAAAACAACTGGCAAATACAGTGTGAGTTATTATATGTTTACTTCATTTGTATGAAAATGGTACATTAATAAGCGTCTCCCGTTTATTTGCGTTTTGAAAAAGAACCGCAGGTGCTGGAAGTTGCACGGGCGAGGCATTTTTCTGCTATGAATTCTCCACTGTTTATGAAAGTATATCAAAGAAACAATCCCCGGACCCCCAAGGTAATTACCCGGCAGTAAACTGCACCGCGAACTGACTCAGTGAAAGGCAGACGCACATAATCTCGCCTATAACTCCACTTCAGCGTACAGTGCACTGTCACGCAATAATCTACGCTAACAACAGCTATTTAAATATGTTTGTTTTGTTAGGTTTCCTCAATTCTGCCGGTAGACAGCAAAGAGGAATTTTCTTCGTTGAGAGCGAATTCCTGCCATTGCTTCACGTGACGTTGTTTCAAGGTACTGTCGCAAATGATTATTTCGATTGCTCTGATGTCATGGCAACATGTGCTGTTGCATCGCATGTAATTATTTTAATCAGTGAAATAATTTCCGTGGTATTAGTGGTACTATACATTAAATATAGGGTGCGCTGGGAGAGTAGAGTACCACTAAAATATATTTAATACAACAAGGCTGTCTCTCTAAATTCCTCTGTCACTCAGGCCCCACATTAGATAATTTATCTAACTTTATATATATGTATATTTCTATTTTGATTATTTCTCATCTTATTTTACAGGTTCAGTATGAACAGGAAGCTCTAGATGTGTGGAAACCAGTGACCGCAGCAGGAAGCTGAAATCTGTTAATCTGAGTGTAAGAGAGAAAGCTGATTGGCTGAGGCTGCCAAAAGAAAAATGACTGTGTTCTGGAGCCCTGTCTACATCATGG